>NC_069504.1:208768975-208826475 GCF_027579735.1 Bombina bombina | reverse complement strand
TACAAGGCACATTAAACACTTTTGTAATATAAAATGTTTAGTTGTTTGTAACACAAAAAAATAGCAATATTCTCTCATAACCAATTTCATACCTCTCTCCTGTAATGTAATTTTTTTCAGGCTTAGCACAATAAGCGCTTTGAGTCCAACAGGAGAAATGCTCTATATACGTTGTTATTATTATATGCTCCATAATCATTGGCTGCAAACTCCAATGAACCATTTATAACTGTCCCTAATTGGCCTCAGCAGATATGAAATCTAGGTTACAACATGTGCACTTTCCATTGTTTTATGGACACCGAACCTTTACATTTATGTCTTCAATATTTAAAAAAACCTATCTGCATATTATGTTCAGGCTAATATTTGCTGTGAATATATAATTATATCTAGCATTTATTTAAGCCCAGATTCCATTACTGTTGTAAGCTGTGTAAACTGGTGGTAACATAAAGCAGTGATTTGCAACCTTTTTCTGCCGTGGCACACTTTTTTACATAAAAAAATCCGGTGGCACACCACCATCCCAAAACTTTACAAAATCACACATTGTAGCCTAATACAGGATATATAATACAGTGTATATGTATATATATATATATATATATATATATATATATATATATATATATACACACTGTACTGTGCTGTTATGCCATGCCTCCTACAAACTATACATGACATATAAATATTTCAAAATTTGAAAGAGGGACACCCCCACACTGTTGTCAGTCTGCCGCGGCACACCTGAGGATCTCTCACGGCACACTAGTGTGCCACGGCACACTGGTTGAAAAACACTGACATAAAGTATCTCAATAGACTTTAATGGAGATACTTCCTGTTACAATCACTCTATCATATGGAACTCCTAGCCTCACTTAGTCACACTTGCCTCTAGTCTCCAAAGCTTCTAACATTCCTTAAACCCTTAACAACCACGGCATACCCTGTACGTCGCTGGTCCTTAAGGTTTTGTTGGCCTGTAATAGCATGGGGCTCACCACCAGCAACAAGATGGTGGCTACTACAGAATCTCTCCCTGGTGGCCATGCTATAAAAAACAAACATTAAAAGACCAGTGACATACAGGAGTTAAAGACATATCTGTTCAGGGATGCGTACAACTTACTTTAAGATGTCTCTGCAACTTATATCTCCCTCTCACTCAATTTCCCTATATAAGTCCACCTGTCTTGTTGATCATTTTATGTAAAGATGGTTTACAGCTTACATTGACTCAAGGGCAGGGCCCTCTACCCTTACTAATTATATAAATGTCTTATTAGTGTATTCCATAACTGTATACTTAATGTTACAGCATTGTGTAATATGTTGGTGCCATATAAATAAACAATCATAATAATTTACAAAGCAATGGAAACTAGGCCTTACTGTTTAAAATAAAACAAACAAAAAAACACAGAGGTGGGTACACTGTCAGCTGCACTATTAAATTAGAGCATTTTACATTCTACAGGTTGTTTTTTTTTACTTTTTTTTGTTCATATATCTTTTCTGAATAACTAATTTTCTGTTAAGGCTTAGGGAGGCATGACTCTCTCCACCAATATCACTGTGAGAGATGCCCTTGTCAGCCAGTAAGTCTTAGAAGATATTGCACAGCTTATACGGCCGTATTAGTTTCAATTTTATCTTAGAAGATTTTACTCCATGCAACAAAATGATTCTGTCATGTTTAATAAATGATGCTCTTTTTTATGTATGAAAACAAATGTTTAAATACAATGTCCTTTTAATTGTGATTTTAAAATGTGTAATAAATTATCACAAGCAAAATACTTTTATTTTTAATTATTTGGACCATCATATTACTTATTTTACATATTGTCACTAGCATTAGCTTGTATAATTTGCCTTTTTGTGCTGCATATTTTCATTGGCACCTACTTTAACCACATGCCTTTTTACTGCCAAGATCTGGCAGGATTTTTCTTTTCATTAAACATTGCATTAACTGTCCAGCTAAGATTCTCCCTAAAAACTGTGAACTTGCAATGACAAAAAGATGTGGATAAGCATTATACCTGCACAACACATATCAAGTTTGTGCTCAATATATTCACTGTTATCTTATAAAAAAAAAAAATAAAGAAGTTAGGTAGAAAACATCAACACGCTGCTGTCAATTGAAAATAATAGACGTACTGTGATTTTGTTCACAAATCACTCTGCATTTGCTTAGAGCACCGGTTCCCTAGCAGGCCAGATTTTGAGGATCTGAACTGCAGCCCAGGTGAAATAATCAGCTAATTAGTAAACATGGTAATTATCCTGCTCTCACCCAAAGTAGTGCTAAAAATCTCGCCTATTGGGGAGGCCTAAAGACAGGTTTGAAAAACCAGTGCACTAGAACACAGGTACCCTAGGGCAGATAAAGTTCTTTTCCTCTGTAAATGTAAAGACCAATATGATAGAATAAATAATAATGTTATGGTATGAGCTGAACATTTAACTACATACCTTATAACTACACAATTAAAGTGAATAGCAATGAGCTGAACATTTAACTACATACCTTATAACTACACAATTAAAGTGATGGTAAACTTTACATGTTCAGAATCTGAGCAATATTTTAGAGGGACTTTAATTGATCACATCTAATAAAGATGAGCTTTAACACACGTTTTACTCTAGCAGTGACATTCTAATTCCCCCCGCTCCGGCCGCCCACATCAAAATCTTTTGGGTGAACATTTTGAACTGTTCTCCAATCAGCGCTCTAGCTATAAGGCACTTTTTTTGTAGCTAGAGCGCTGATTGGAGAACAGTTCAAACCGTTAGTTCACCCAAAAAAAAATCAGTTTTGAAGTGGGTGGCCAGAGCGTGGGGTATTTTAATGGCATGGCTAGATTAAAGGGACAGTCTAGTTAAAATTAAACTTTCATTATTCAGATATGACTTGTAATTTTAATCAACTTTCCAATTTACTTTAATAATCAAATTAGTTTTGTTCTCTTGGTATTCTTAGTTTAAACTAAACCTAGGTAGGCTCATATGCTAATTTCTAAGCCCTTGAGGGCTGCCTCTTATCATATGCTTTTTAAATTTCTTTTCACAACAAGAGAATGAAAGTACATGTGGGCCATATAGATAACACTGTGTTAATGCCCGGGAGTTATTTAAGATTTAGCACAACACAATGCTAAATGCAACTCAATAGATAATAAACAGTCACAGTCATGTGATCAGGGGGCTGGAAAAAGGTTCTTAGATACAAGGTAATCACAGAGGTAAAATGTATATTAATTTAACTGTGTTGGTTATGCAAAACTGGGGAATGGGTAATAAAGGGATTATGTAACTTTTCAAACAATAAAAAGGATATTGTAGACTGTCCCTTTAATGATCAAGTTATAGCGCATCTTCATTAGAAGTGACCAATTAAAGTCCCTCTTAAACATTGTTTAGATTCCGGAACTGATTTAAAACATGTAAAGTACCATCTTTTTAAGGGGAAAGGGAAAACTCTAATTAGACAAGTACATTTAAAGGGATATAGTACTAGCATTTTTCTAACTTATATAAATTGAATGAAAAAAATGTTAAGAGAAAGCTGTTTAAACAGATTGAAAGGTCAAATTTGAAATGTGCACAGGTGCCATTCAAATCTAAATAGAAGCATTTTTGTAATATACTTACTTTAGCAAAAATATTTCTTGTCAAGGTTATTACTGTCCTTTAGAGGAATACACAAATATCCTGTGAGTATTCAAACACCACACCTTCTCAAAGAGTTATCAGTAATTTGTATGACACAAATTACATCTTCACAGACACAACTCAGACCACCACCAACTGTCTGAGCTTGAATATTGGGGCACGAGCCCTCAAAGCATTTGAGCATATGCCACTGGAAAACAGCAATAACTTGTACATTACATTTTGCTAAAGGTTGTATATTACAAACATGCTTCTATTTAAAATTGAAATTCACATTTCAATATTGCCCTTTCTATCCCTTTAAATGTAAAGGGACACAAATCCCAACATTTTTATTTCATGGTTCAGATAGAGATTCTTGCACCTGGGCCCTGTGGTTTCTAGTTACGCCTCTGGGAAAAACTGTCCATAATGATATATTTACTGCAAGTGTACACACTCAAGCCTTCTCTTTTTCTCATGGAGCAATAAAAAAAACAAGTCTTTAAACTGGGAAAAAGGTAAAATAAGAAAAGGCTTTTGGTTGGATAAATATGTTGGCACATTAGTTAAAAATAACAAATATTGGCTGTGCTTTTATTGTAAATATGTGTTGCAGGTAGGGTCACCACCTCAGCCGTGTTTTCCTGGACATTTATGGGTTACACATGGTGCAGGGTAGAACACGGATAGTGTTGTTCAGCAGCTCTATGTGATGTCCAGAGGCACAATGCATATTCCTCCCTGCACACCCTTGAGCATGTGTAACTCATAACTGTAAAGGAAAACATAGCTGAGGTGGCAACCCTAGTTGCAGGGGATAAATAATTGTATGCAAGCAACATTGCAATAATTAAATGCTCTATACATTACAACATTTTCTTTTTTGTACTTATATGTCCCTTTTTTATTGAAACCCTACATTATCAGATGTTGTACCATCTGTTAGTGACTCAATTTGTTAATTGCTGACATGATACAAGCCCCACTGGCTCTCTGAGCAGCTGCAGAATATCAAATGCTGGTGCAATGAGAATACTTAGCTATGCTTCACATGCAGAGAAAAACGTTAACACTAAAACATGTATATTGCAAAAATGTTTCTATCAAAAGATGTAATTCTTCTACGTGCATTTAAATTTTGACCGGAATTTCCCTTTAATGACCAGCAACATACAGTGTACGTTATGGTCATTAAGGGGTTAAATACTTGAGTTGAGAAACACTGGTTTAGTATATATGCCAAATGGATCTCTCTCAGAACTCCAACATCTGTATTCTCCATTGGCATTCAGCTTTTATCAGTAACTGTCTTTTACTTGTATATTATAAATACTATTTACAGAAAAAGTCATTACCACTCTCTAAAAAGTCAATAAGGTACAGAAGGAAACTACACATTAAAGAAACATTAGCCTTTTAATATAAATTTGTTGTCCTTAGGAAAATTAAAACAATTTCTTAAACAGCATATATAACATATGTTATGTCTATAATTCATTTTCTTGCCAATGTTCAAATCTTTTATTGCTTATGCTACAATAAGGCCTAAAACATAATCATTTATAAACTATACTGCAATAAACACTAGAAAACATTTTATGTTGAATTATAACAATGACAGCCTGGCTCATATTATATTTAGAATTCTCAAATAATTAAATTAAAAGAACACTCTAATGATAAAATTAACATGCTTTAAATTGTTAGAGCATGTAATAATTTGCACTACTGACCTAGATTACTATGTGTTTAACCCCTAGAAAGGGTTAAACATTTAGCTAAATTGTTGCTATGGTGCAACAAGTTTTGCAAGACAACAGCAGGACATATACAGTGAACCAATCAGGAGTGACTATTAAGATGTAAATCTGTCTTGAAAAAAAAGAGATTTATAACAAAGGTGCTGTGGACCACTGATTGTGGAACTTGATTGTAAGGGAACTTGCAGTATCCCTGGTTGTCACGGGGCACCTGGGAATACCTTGGACTGCTGTGATAAACATTTTGCGTCACCAATAGTGAATAAAGGATACCAAGAAAATTAAGCAAAATTGATAAAAGAAGTAAATTGGAAAGTTGTTTAAAATGGTATGCTCTATCTTAATCATGAAAGAAAAATTTTGGGTTTCATGTCCCTTTAACCTTTTTTGCAGGTGATAAAAATATAGTAAACTAGGATCAATAGCTCAAAAAAAAAGCTCTAGTAAATTAATGTCTATTATTTTTGGTTTAGAATGTCCCCTTAAAGTGAAAGTAAATCCTAGCATTTTACAAACACTAGGATTTACTATTGAAACAAATAAAGGGCACTTTCATTCATGAAGTATAAGATACTTCATGTAGAAAGCTCCTTTATTTGATTCAATCGATCGCCGTTTTTAGCTGCTACAGCAGACCACGGCTAAAAAAATGTTTGGCTAAGAGGTGACGTTTTCACCTCTTAGCCAATAGCCGTGCGGTAAATCCGGCTTGGTGCCCATGGGAGCCAGATTTATCGCACTGCTATTGGCTAAGAGGTGAAAACGTAACCTCTTAGCCAAAATTTTTTTTTAGCCATGCTCTGCTGTAGGAGCTAAGAGCGGCGATCAAATAAAGGAGCTTTCTACATGAAGTATCTTATACTTCATGAATGAAAGTCCCCTTTATTTGTTTCAATAGTAAATCCTAGCGTTTGTAAAATGCTAGGATTTACTTTCCCTTTAAGGGGCAATAAACACAGTGAGTTTCTTTTTTTTTTTTTTTTACATGCTTAGCTATGTGAAGTAAAACAATTTTGCAATATACTAAGATTTATTTATTTTTTACTCGCTTTTCATGTAATTTAGCCATAAAAATTGTGGATTTTCTCATTCCCAGAGATGGAAATACACACTGCAGAGTTTAAAGGCTAACCCTGCTATATATTATTTCCCTAATTGTCTTTAGCAGATAACAGCAAAACAATACACTTTATAGCAACATAATGACCATTACCTTGTCTTCTAAAGACTCAAACCCAGATTGGCTCCTTTATGTAAGACAAGTGGTGGGTGCAATTTGGCTATTGAAAAACAGACTTTGCTGGTATGTTGTTCTATAGCAATAATGGTAAAACTTGGCACCCCTGATGTTTCAGAACTACATTTCCCATGATGCTCCTAGACTGTAGAGTGCTTAAGTATCATGGGAAATTATGTTTCAAAACATCTGGGGTACCAAGGTTAGCCATCACTGTTCTATAGAAATACAACTTAAAGGGATAAACAACCCAAATTTTTATTTCATGATTCAGATCAAGCATGTGACTTTAAATGTACTTCTATTATCAATGTTTCTTCGTTCTCTTGGTATCTTTTGATAAAAAGTAGGGACGTATGCTTAGGAGGCGACCTATTTCTGGAGCACTATATGGCATCTGTTTTGCTAGAATGTGATCCATTTGCAAGAGCACTAGATGGCAGCACTATTTCCTGCCGTGTAGTGCTCCAGATGCCTACCTAGGTATCTCTTTAACACAGAATATCATGGGAATTAAGCAAATTTGATAATAGAAGTAAATTGGAAACGTTTTTAAAAAATTGTATGCCCTGTCTGAATCTCAAAAGAAATTGTTTGGGTTTCATATCCCTTTAAATATCTTGTAATTACAAAATATTTGCTTTCCCTTTTTAAAGGACCAGTCAACACATTAGATTTGCATAATCAACAAATGCAAGATAACAAGACAATGCAATTGCACTTAGTCTGAACTTCAAATGAGTAGTAGATTTTTTTATAACAAATTTCAAAGTTATGTATATTTCCACTCCCCTTGTACCATGTGATGGCAATCAGCCAATCACAAATGCATATACGTATAGTATGTGAATTCTTGCACATGCTCAGTAGGATCTGGTGACTCAAAAATTGTATAAAAGACTGTGCACATTTTTTTTAATGGAAGTAAATTGTAAAGTTGTTTAAAATTACATGCTGTATCTGAATCATGAAAATTTAATTTAACCTGAGTGTCCCTTTAAAGGTTTCTTTTTCATTTATTTCTAGGGTATATATTAGTTCCTCACATATTATGCATAACTGTCACAACAGCATAATGTAGCATCACAAAAAAAACCACTAAACTAACTGCATAATTAACCAGTGCTAATGCAGATTCAGAGAAGTGAAAAAAATATGTTCAGAAAATACATAAACTATTCATCAAAGCCTAAGAAATGTGTGGGGAACTGCTGTAGAAGACAAGCCCAACTTGGCCTCTGTTTATGATCTTCTGTCAGGGGATGTACACTGAGCAGGCGATTACCACTCATTCATAAAGAGCTAACGAAGCAGAACTAAAATCACATGCAGATCATCATTTAAGTGCAAGTCATCTGCAACTTCTTTATGTCGCACTGAAAAAAAAATCCTTGTTTCTTTCTCATAATCAGGAACAAAGGTAATTATGTTTTTTTTTCCCCCATCTTGGCCTCTGCACAGCGAGCTATAATTGTACTGAAAGTTTCATTTTTTTTTCTAGAACTAATGTAGATTTAATGGAAATTGCATCTACATTCTTGAACATAGGTGATAGAGGGCAGTCTTGTTTCAGAGTATGGAATTAATCACTTTCACACATTAGGTGAAGTGTGGTAGATTTAATTTATAATTGTACTGTTAAATTACACAATTTATTTTTTAATAAAGAGATAACACATTATTTTACCACAGATTAACATCTCTTTTGTTGAATAAAAGACACATATATGTTTGTTTTATTTTTAACAATGAACACATAAATATTTCCTACTGTAATGTTAAATATTGTTATTTTCTTCTAACTTAAAATGTATTTTATAAGAATATATAGATAAGATACATGGTAAGTGGTATTCATGGTGGCCCAGGGAGGGTAGGAATAAGAGTTGGGAAAGGTTCCATGTAATTTTACTCATATCCAAACATAAGCACCTACTTAAAGCAACCATAAATACTTGCAAAATAAAATGCATTATTATGCATATTAATCCAACTTTGATATATATTTTCATTATTTATTTTGCCCCCCTTCCCTGTACTTTAAAGGAATATGAAACCCCAAATGTTTCTTCCGGGATTACGAAAGAGCACACCATTAAGCAGCTAGCTCCCAGTAGTGCATTGCTGCTCCTAAGCATACCTAGGTATGGTTTTCAACAAAGAATACCAATAGAACCAATCAGATTACATGATAAAATTAATTTGAAAAGTTGTTTAAAATTGCATGCTCTGCCTGAATTATGAAAGTAACATTTTGGGTTTCTTATCCTGAACACTGAAAGAGCACATCACATGTTTGTTATCTTATCTTTTCTGCTGAAACTAAACAATATGGATTTTGTTAACACATTGACAGTGGCAATTCCTGTCAGACCACAAATAAATCTGACAGACTCTTTCTCCAAGTAAGGAAAGGGGAGGGTGGAATTTGACCATAGTAAAGTTCAGACTCTACTGGGACGTTTTTCTTTGGAAGAGAAAAAATGATGTAATTACAAAAGGTTTACTGTCCCTTTAAGTGGCTACTTTGATTCCATGAGATACAACAAGCAACTTCCTTCTGCTTCCACCGATATTATTGTTTTTCAGGGTATTATTGGCAAATTATGTGAATTACTTTCATTCTTCTAAAATTATAGAGACAGACAAACCGTTTTTTTTGTTACTATATTTTTATCACCGACAAAAAAGGTTAAAGGGACATGAAACCCAAAAATTTTCTCTCATGATTCAGGTAGCCCATACAATCTTAAACAACTTTCCAATTTGCTTTTGTTATCAAATTTGCTTCATTCTCTTGGTATCCTTTGTTGAAGGAGCTGGAAAGCCCTACTTGGAGCTAGCTAAACACATCAGGTGAGCCAATATAAGATCCATATATGTGTAGTAACCAATAGATTTCAGAAGTGTATTGCTGCTCCTGAGGCTACCCTAGTATATTTTTCATCAAGGGATAATAGGAGAACAAAGCAAATTAGATAATAGATGTTAAATGGAAAGCCTTTTAAAATTGCAAGTTCTAACTGAATCTTGAGAAAAAAAAATGGTGGGTTGTATGTCCCTTTAATGTATAGACTGCCAACAAAATATTACACTTGTGTACAAAACATAGGAACCATTCCAAGGACTGACCTGATATTTTACCACAGGGTAGAGTTTTTTATTATTATTTTATATTTTGCTGGAATCCCTATATATTTGGGGAATTTAACAATTTTTTTCAAAAGTCCTAATTAACTAACTAAAACATTCCTTGACACTTTGGGTAGCTACATTTTTATTGTTCTTCAAATAAAGAAGGCTGGATTTCTCTGGGGCAAAAGTTCAGTCTGCCTTTATTATTCGAATACAAGCATTGATCCACAATCTGTCAGCTCTGCACAAGAATATATTTATTATTTCATTATTACAAGGCATTACTAGCTCAAAATCATAAAAAGGATGCATTTCTGAAGTATTAAAGGCAATAAAGTAGATTTTAAAGGTCAAAATATGCTTTCTCAAACATTTTTTATTTTTTTATTTCTCTAATCTATGTTTCTTACATTCAGAAGCCATAAATGTAAAGGCTGGAGACCCCACTACAGATCATGACCTGGAGGTCAGTGACTGATGCTCTAGACTAGAGCTGGTTTCACTAGGGAAATTATATGTGAAATCCCAGACAATGTCAGTGTAATCAACAACATTCTTTTCCTTTGTGCACAAATTCAAGGTGTGTGGTAAATTAACTAAATTTTTATTTGTAGAATATGCTTTAGCTGGTCAGAAGCAAAAGAAGTCTTAAACAGATTTTAAATAATGAGATTATATATATATATATATATATATATATATATATATATATATATATATATATATATACACGCATATACATATATGCACCTATACACACACAGGTTGGTATAACAGCAGGCAAAAAAGGTGCATTTTTTTCAGCTATACATCTTACTAGCCTCATTTGATTTTTGAAAGACACAATCAATTGAAGAACACATTTTTCTTTTCTTTGCTCTTTTCCATCAATTTTAATGGGTATAGAGCATCATTCAAACAAAATGTAATGGGACAAGAAGATAAATGAGTACATATGAAACTACCAGTCACGGGACAGAAAACATCCTGATGAGATGAACAGCAGTACCGGAGGGTTCAACCGCTGAACTCAAATAATATTTAGAAAACAGAACTCCTTATCTGTGTCACTTTGTAAGGAGAAATTCTATTCATAGACGTTCACATTTATTATTTCGATTGCATCAAATGTGCACAAAAGACATTTATATAATTGCATATAAATTCAAGCGTAGCCTATCACTCAACACCATTGGATGAGAAAGCACCACACTTAAATAAAAAAGAGAAAAACATACAATCAAGACAGTGCAAATAAAGGTTTATATGCAAGAACATTGTGCATACAAGTATTATTCTTCAAATACTAGAGCAAAAGAAAAAATAAGTTTATATAAAATAATATGGTACCATGAAAACTTGGAAAATTAAGTAAATATTGAGGCCTATAATTATCAAATATTATTTTTTGTTTAATCTGCAAAGAATGATTATGCGACAGTAAAGAAATTCATATATTTAATCTATCATGATTTATATGGAAAGTGTATTTCTTTATTTATTATTATTATTTACCATTTATTATTAATAATGATACCATGATAATAAAAAGAATTAAGACAAATACTAGCGCAGCAAAAACATATTCCAATGGTTTGAATTTTAATGAGAAAAGTATTTTTACTGAGCTATAGAAGATCTAATTTAAAAATATTTAAAATATAACTAGAATATTACAACCAGCTTGCTTTTTTCTTTTCTAGGGTCAATAAAACAAGCAGTAATTTGAATAAAAAATTGCTAGTAAGTTAAATACTTATAGTAGATGCTTATGATAATGTAACCATACATCCTGCTTCCGGGCCATAGAACATGTTGTTCATTCCTGGCAGATTGCTTCTCTTTCTATTTGTATTATGACCCTGGGGTAGGGCTGCCACCTCAGCCATGTTTTCCTGGACACTTATGAGTTATACATGCTGCAGGGTGTCATATTCCTCCCTGCAGCATGTATAACTTATAAGTGTTCTGTATTTTAAGGGACAGGTGGCAACCATACCCTGGGGAAAGTCTCCCTAAAGTTGATGGGGGAAACCAGACGTGGACTCCTTGCCCAATGTGCTTAGAGGGATAAGGCTGCACCTCACTGACAAGGCCCAAAGGAGGCCGAAACGATCATCTGGGGTTGCCGTTTCCGTTGTTCAGAGGAGAACTGCCTGGTATTTCAGGGCTGGACTGACCTTGTTAGGCGGGATCAGACTGATATACTTCGAGAAAGGTGGTAACCAGACCATAGAACAAGTCACTGAGTTGTTGTTCATTCCTGGCAGACTGATTCTCTTTCTGTTTGTGTATTCACCGACTAAGGCCTAGTTTCCATTGGTTTGGTAAATTGCGGAAAATGGTGATAGAATAATTTATATATATAAAAGTCTATGGAGGTTTTTTTATGTCACCATCAGTTTCTAAACTTTACCACCTCAATGGAAACTAGGCCCAAGTCTATAATTTTAAAATTAAAGTATAATCAAGCTTTATCTCATATTCCAAAGTAACAGCAGCATAAGTAATTACAGTAATACGTCAGATAATGTTTATACCCTTTCATTAAGTCAACTAAAGTGGAAGAAAACAGTAGAGTAAGACCAAATACATTTATTGTATTCTTTACACAATTAAACTTCCCAGTTAGTTTACAGAAAAATGTTATGTCTTTATTTAAAAAGAAGTTTCATCCTAAACTGTAAATAATTTGTACAGAGCACAATGAAAAAATAACTTTCTAAACTAATTACTGATCTAATTTAGATGGTGACTGAAATAATAAAGAAATCTCAGTACATTCCAGTGTCCTCTTAACATTGTGATATAGTTTCATTAGTGTAATCCACAATTGTATTCACATTTCAGATAATGGGATAAAATAAGAAAACACAATCACAAAAGATTTCATTTATTTAAATTCAGTTATGCTGTTTGGAGAGAAAAAAAGGTACGCAATTATATAAATACACAAAAAGTCAAGAAAAAATAGATGCAGGATTTAATTAACAAGGTTTACAATGTTTCATAATAAGACAGGGACAGAAGAAATAATTAGATGTTCTCTATATATAACTACACCTAGTTGAAGAGGAAAGTAATCCATTACGGTGAAAATACATACTTTTTAATATAATTCTACATAAGACAGTGCAAATTATCCATTGCACAAGCTATCCAAGTATCTCATCTGCTAAGGCTCTACTTGAAACTGATGTTAAAGGGATACTAAACTTTAAGTAACTTTCTAATTTACTCCTTTTGACAATTGTTCTTTGTTCTCTTGCTATCTTAATTTGAAAAGCAAGAATGTAATCTTAAGAGCTGGATGATTTTTGGTTCAGCATTGGTGGCTAAATGTAGCCACCAATCAGCAAGCGCCATCCAGGGTGCTGAACCAAAAATGGTCTGGCTCCTTAGCTTAGATTTCTGCTCTTTCCAATAAAGATAGCAAGAGAACAAAGACAAATTGATAATAGGAGTAAATTAGAAAGTTGCTTAAAATTGCAAATGGCTCACACATTTATAATTTATAGTTTTTGTAAATATTATAGTAAGTACTGTGCTTTATAAATCTAAAAATGTTCTACTATTACTGTGTAATGTGACCAGAGATACGAGAGACAACACTGACCTCAGCTATTAGGACTAGCAAAATTGACCTATTTGCTTACACCTCTTATTGCAACGGCATTTACCAGTTTGCACCAAGCTTCTTTATTCTAGGCAATCCCATAACCTCATAGGATGGGATAACCAATGTTAAGATGTTGTCAGTTCACCTACTGGACAAAGCAAACAATTTTGTAGGTAATATTTTAGCATTCATGCCCTCAACAAATGATTGTACAATTAATATTACCTTCCAGGTAAGATTACACTTAGTTATATATGTGCAGAAAAAGAAAAGAGAATTACTCAACTGGGGCTAGACATATTGTAGCTTTATTAGCCCTTGGCCAATGTTTGTGTACACCCACAGTGCAGACTCTTTAAGATCACTTGTTCCCAAAAGGATATGGCAGTATGAAATAATTGACAGTTCTCAAGTGAATGAGGTTTTTTGTACCACTCACAACCTTATGTTTTCACTACTTATATAGATATTGTCAAAAAAAAAAAAATATATATATAGCAAAAGAGATTGCTCAAATCTAGAAATAAAGGGTTATCTCTAATGAAAAATGATGGATGCCTTTCATGGGTCCTGTCATGCTAGAGCAGGGTTTTTACTGTAATTCCAGTCCTCATGGATACCTAACAGGCCAGATTTTCAGGATATTTGAACTAGAGCACAGGTTAAATAATAAGCTTATCAGTAACCATGGCTATTAACCTGCTCTCATCCAAAGTAATCTTAAAGT
This sequence comes from Bombina bombina, assembly GCF_027579735.1. NCBI lineage: Eukaryota > Metazoa > Chordata > Amphibia > Anura > Bombinatoridae > Bombina > Bombina bombina. Next base: position 208,812,325 of record NC_069504.1, on the reverse strand, counting down.
TAAGTAATCTTAAAAATCTTGTCCTTTTAGGGGACTCTGAGGATTGGAATTGAAAAAGAATGAGCTAGATTGTAAAGAGTAAAGCAGATACCATAATTCTAAAGGGATTTGTGTGAATTCCTTTTTAAATTTGTACTATGAATTTGCAAAAAAAAGTAATGAATAGGAAGCCATATAAATTAAAACATTTAAGTTAAATATTAAGGAATTTCAGACATTTTCTAGTAGATAAACATGATAGACCTTGCTTATATGTGCTTCAAAGCCTAGAGGGAAAATGAAATGAGGACACACAATGTCAAGCATATAAAATGCATAAAGTCTAGGAAAACAAGCAGCACAAGAGGGCCAGTGACTGTGAAGAAAAACAATGGAGGATAATTTGTGGTCTGGGAAATTCTATTGTATTAGTTTCATTCTGAAGCCAATGTAGTCATGCACAATGTCTACATGCTATCTGTTATTATGTGTGATCCTGTTGTATGGCTGTTGTTATTATACAACATGTGTCACACTGCTCCATAATAATTTAAGTCCTGTTTGATAGCTTAAATGTTAAAACAAACAAAAACAAAATCCCATGTGTTTTCAATTTGTCATATGGGGGAAAAAGTATCATCTATGAAAATGCTTAGTGGTGCTAAGAGGTATATAATCATCTATCATAAAAGTAGCTTTGGTTCTAGGATGGGATTTGGGCCAATGAAGATTTGTTCATATCTCAGACATTTCTAAAATGCTTTACAGTATCACCTCTCCTACATTACAACTTGTGCATCCATTTCTTAAAAGGACATAAAAGTGCAAAAATTAAATGCTCTAATGTGTTGGAGAATGTTATCGTTTGCACTATTGCTTGCATATAACTGTTTAAAGGGATAGGAAAGTTAAAATTAAACTTGCATGATTCAGATAGAGTATGTAATTTTAAGACACTTGTAAATTCACTTATATTATCAAATTTACTTTGTTCTCTTGGCATCCCTTGTTGAAAAAGAATACACACATATTCTACACTAGTGGGAGCTAGCTGCTGATTGGTGGCTGCACACATTTGTCTCTTGTTATTGGCTAGCTAGATGTGTTCAACTAGCTTCCAGTAGTGTAATGCTGTTTTTTCAGCAATGGATAACAAGAGAATGAAGCAAATTTGATAATAGAAGTAAATTGGAAAATTGTTTGAAATTGTATCTTCTATTTGAATAATAAAATAAAATTTTGGGGTTTCCTGTCCCTTTAACTTCCAAAAAGTTAGCTCTGGAGCAGCAATGCACTACGGCAATCTAGCTGAAAGCAATGATGAGCCAATGACACAAAGTATATATATATAAAAAAGTATATATACATATATATATATATATATATATATATATACAGCCACCAATCAGCAGCTAGCTCTTAGACGTGCATTGCTGCTCATCAGCATACCTAAATATGCTTCTCAACAAAGAATATCATGGGAACGAAGCACATTTGATAATATAAGTAAAATGAAAAGTCTCTTAAAATTGTATTCTCTATCTGAACCACGAAAGTTTTATTTTCGCTTTCATGTCCCTTTAATGTTAAAATCTGCTACAATTTTAATTTAAAATGTGGTATACAAATATGTATATGGCAGTTGCTGATGTTTTAAAAGAGATATTCTAATCCTGAAATTGTATGGTCTAATTTAATAAAGCATGTCCCGTTTTACATTAGAATATTTCATTAACATATATTTCACTCCAGCATGGAAAAGCAAATACCCATAGCACACAAACTATTGTTTTAATTATTTCAGTATTTTCTGAATATATAACTTAATTAATATATTTTATATTTAATATCTAATTTAAATACCAATAGTTATTGTAATAATGATACTTTTAAAAACAAATGGTGGAACACAAACATCTGATATTTTCTCATAAAGTAATAACAGTAATTTATACACAATAAACATTTTAATTTACAATGATATATGCTTTAAGGCACATTTGAAACTGCTTCGGGCTAGATTTATCAAGCCCCTACGGCAGCAAGTTCTCTCAAGAACTTGCTCGCCGTGATTTATCAAGCAGCGGTCACCAGACCGCTGCTTCCCTAAGCTCTTCGCCAGCTCTAAGGTGGCGAAATTCAATCTCCTCGGTCGAGTCCAAGGAGATTGACAGCTCCTGCCCGCGCGTGATTGGCTGTGCGCGGGCAGGGGGCGGGATTGCACGCAAGCGCAAAATTGTGTGCAATGTTAATTACCTACGGGTAATTTCGCCCCGCCACAGGCGAGCTGAGGCGTACAGGGGCGCGTATACGTGCCCCTGTACGCCTCAGCTATGATAAATCTAGCCCTTAATGTCAAGGTAGACAATAAATATTTTTTTCAAGGAAGCATATGTTAGAATTGTGCTTAAAGGGACAGTATACACCAATTTTCATATAACTGCATGTAATAGACACTACTGTAAAGAATAACATGCACAGATACTGATATAAAAATCCAGTTTAAAACTGTTTAAAAACTTACTTAGAAGCTTCCAGTTTAGCTCTGTTTAAAAGGTTACACTGTATCTCCTGTACAATGGGGAGATGGAACATGAGAAATAAAAAAATATTTCCCCCCCCAAAAAAATAATGTGGTTTCATTTTTTTCTTGTATGACACAACTGCAATATCTTTATCCAGCTATAACATTAATGTCCTTCTTGTGCTGAAAGGGTGAAACTCTTTCTCTATGTTGTGCCTCATGAGGCCCACATATCATAAACTTATCCGGTTAATTACAGCTGCTCAACTTTATACTCTGAAAGCCTGTTTAGTTGTATATCTTATGGAGCACAACGGACATGTTTATAGCTAAATTGGGAAAATGATTATACTTTCCTGTAGATTGCCTTTTTGGATTCTCTGCTCAGGAGAAATAAAATAGCTCTATGACATGTTGCAAGAAGAGAATTTAAAAATAATTTGTAAGTTCACTTTGTCTAGGCCAATATGCTGTAGAGATGTCCTTCCTTTTAGATTGATACATGTGTCACTGAAGTTTTGCCTATTAGATTTGCTGAGAAATCCTTAAAGGGACATCCTGGTATGAGTGCATTTACAGTATCTCACAAAAGTGAGTGCACCCCTTATATTTTTGTAAATATTTGATTATATCTTTTCATATGACAACACTGAAGAAATGACACTTTGCTATAATGTAAAGTAGCGAGTGTACAGCCTGTATAACAGTGTACATTTGCTGTCCCCTCAAAATAACTCAACACACAGTCTCTAATGTCTAAACCGTTGGCAACAAAAGTGAGTACACCCCTAAGTGGAGATGTCCAAATTGGGCCCAAAGTGTCAATATTTTGTGTGGAAACCATTATTTTCAAGCACTGCCTTAACCCTCTTGGGCATGGAGTTCACCAGAGCTTCACAGGTTGCCACTGGAGCCCTCTTCCTCTTCTCCATGATGACATCACGGAGCTGGTGGATGTTAGAGACCTTGTGCACTCCCACAACCATGCTTGAATGTAGGCAAGACACACTTGTCTTTGTATTCCTCACCTGGTTGCCGCTACACACGTTTGACACCATCGGAACCAAATAAGTTTATCTTGGTCTCATCGGACCACAGGACATGGTTCCAGTAATCCATGTCCTTAGTCTGCTTGTCTTCAGCAAACTGTTTGTGGGCTTTCTTGTGCATCATCTTTAAAAGAGAAGAGGCTTCCTTCTGGGACGACAGCCACGCAGACCAATTTGATGCAGTGTATGGTCTGAGCATTGACAGGCTGACCCCCCACCCCTTCCACCTCTGCAGCAATGCTGGCAGCACTCATACATATATTTCCCAAAGACAACCTCTGGATATGACGCTGAGCATGTGCACTCAACTTCTTTGTTTGACCATGGCGAGGACTGTTCTGAGTGGAACCTGTCCTGTGAAACCACTGTATGGTCATGCCAATTGTTCTGCAGCTCAGTTTCAGGGTCATGGAAATCTTCTTATAGTCTAGGCCATCTTTATGTAGAGCAACAATTCTTTTTTTCAGATCCTCAGAGAGTTCTTTGCCATGAGGTGCCATGTTGAACTTCCAGTGAACAGTATGAGAGAGTGTGAGAGCAATAACACCAAATTTAACACACCTGCTCCCGATTCACACCTGAGACCTTGTAACACTAACAAATCACATGACACTGTGGAGGGAAAATGGCTAATTGGGCCAAATTTGGATATTTCCACTTAGGGGTGTACTCACTTTTGTTGCCAATGGTTTGGACATTAATGGTTGTGTGTTGAGTTATTTTGAGGGGACATTAAATTTACACTGCTATACAGGCTGTACATTCACTACTTTACATTGTAGCAAAGTGTCATTTCTTCAGTGTTGTCACATGAAAAGATATAATAAAATATTTACAAAAATGTGAGGGGTGTAGTCACCTTTGTGAGATACTGTAAATTCCAATTTGAAATATGTTTTCAATACACTTGTATTAAAAAAATACTTCCAGTAAAAGTGTTTATTTTATGACTTTTAATGTGCATTCGATCAGCAGGATAAATAGCCACAGATTGCTTACATTCATGTTTACAGATTGTGCTTGGTCAGTGGACCTGTGGTAATATGCATATCACATAAGTGGTAACACAATACTCACGTTCATGAACATGATATGGCACAAAGCTGGTTCTTAAATGCAAATTTATGTGACATATCATAACATGAATCTTAAACTTCTCTATTTTACTAATACTTTTTTATTTTATATTATTAAAATATTTTCAAAAGCATTTAATCCTTCTTACAACCACTGAAATCAGTAGGCCATACAGCCATAACAGCTTTAATAATGCGCATGATAGACCTGTGGCATCGCACATGATAACTGTGTAGGCTTCACTTCTATGAATAAGGTCTTGTTCTTTAACCCTCTAAGGCAGGGGTGCCCAATAGGTAGATCCAGATTTACCAGTAGATCCCGAAGGAGCTGCTGGTAGATCACGGCTGATGTGATCAAAATTATGTAGTCAAGTTATGCAACCTCAACACCGGGGCGTGAGTAGAGTATTGTTGTTAGGGATACAGCTTTATTTGCCACAGTGTGTGAAGGGGCAGGTCATTAAACAATCTTGAGGTACATCGATTTCAACCAAACAATGAAGATGATTTTTGAACGACAACACAATTGGCCTATCAAAAGCATTATTGAGTGAGTATTCTCCCAATGGATATGGCGGTATAGTATATTTAGGAAGAGTAAGCGTCAATAGATAGAAAAAGTATAGGCGGAGGATGCTAAAGGAACAAGTCTGATTGACGTCTGGCAAATGAGCATGCTGACCCGGTAAGAAATGGTCTGCATGGCGCGCTATTGAAATTTATTTATGTAAGCCTCACTGGGTCAGGGCAAGCCCGCGGCACAAAGTAAAGGGGGGCAGTGGCAGTAATTGGAATGCAGTGTTTTGAAACATGGCCCAAGAAGTTGCTCCAGTTAACCCGAATTAAAGTCAGTGCTACTTTTGTCGTCCGGATTAATCTGTTGTATCTTTATGTTTTTGTACATCCATGTGTTTCTAAATCATGCAACCTTAAAGGGATATGAAACACATTTTTTATGTGTATATAGAACATGCAATTTTAAACAACTTTCTGATTTACTCCTATTATAATTTTTTCTTCATTTTCTTGTTATCTTTATTTGGGAAAGCAGGAATGTAAGCTTAGGAGCAGGGCCATTTTTAGTAGGTAGATCTCGTTGAGCTGGTCATTTGAAAAGTAGATCCTAACACAAAAAAGTGTGGGTACCCCTGCTCTAATGACTGTTGGTAGTGTACAGCACTACAGAAGGTGATGACTTCTCTGGCCTACAACTCTGTGCAGTGGCTGATGGTTAATAATGATTCTGTAAGATGCCATTCTAAAGTTCTGCAAGTTTTTCTCAAGCATCCAATGATTCTCCATTATTCCTAAGGAGGTGACTACCCAGATAAAGATGAACTGTAATTTAGAAATATAATCTTTCTTGGTCTCTGTATTTGTTCAGGCTATCTCAGGCAGACTGTCTATAGGGTAAGAACCTAATGTATTTATGAGACATTAAAAAAAGACATTAGCAATCACAGATTATGTCTAAACCTTGTGCAATAGAGCTACAATAATTTGCAAACAATCAATGAATCCATTCAGGAGAATTCATAGGACCATACATTACTTTTTAAAAGGATTAAAATGTAAACATACTGTTACTATGTTTCAGTAGAAAAAGAAGACAATAGATTGCTTAATCTTTATACAACTCTAATAAATAATCAGTCATGAGACATGTTCTATTTATTCCTTTAAGCCAAGATGGGAGTTAATTGTTTCAAACTAATCAATCCCATGTACCACATTATATTGCTTTATCAATTCTTGTTAAAATGCCTCTTCCCATTTAATAGCAACATTGGATTTTATGTTATCTAAGTGATGAATAATAGATACATTTTCAAGAATATCTTTATTACTGGCAACAAAATGTGTTTGAAGGCTTCTCACTGGTATTTTATTACACAGCACTTTTGAACGTTCATAAAACACCATAACAGTGACTACAAATTTAATGTGGAAGGTCATCCAACTGTACAAAATCACTGGCGACATGCTATTAAATCAGCATTTTATTTAATGATAAAGCTGCACATATGGGTTTGTTTGTTTTTTACTTTGCAGATATTTTGTATTTTTATTATGCATTTTTATATCTACATTAAAAATAAATTCAACTGAATTGCTCTCAGGGATGTAACTAGTACCCAGTGGGTCCCAAGGAAATAATTAGACAAGTGTTTCCTACTACACCCCAAACCCACATATATAAGCATATATTCCATATGCATCTATCTATGTTTTGTATATTTGCAGCCTCAGCTACACCTTCCCTTGGACCAGAAGTATCTGCACCCACTGCAAGCCTGATAATTACAGATATTATTTGTTTATTTCTTGTTTCTGAAAGAGTTGGTCATTTTTGTTTTGAGATTTTAGGTTACTTTACAATAAAGGTAACTAGTGAAACAAAGATAAAATCAACTTTGCCTGCTGATTAATTTTAACCAACTTTCTAGTTTACTTCTGCTATCTAATTTGCTTAATTATCTTGGTATTGTTTGTTGAAGATGCAGCAATGCACTACTGGGAGCTAGCTGATCACATTGGATGAGGCCATAACATGAGGCATATATGTGCAGCCACCAATCAGCAGTTCCTGAGCCTGTCTTGGTATCCTTTACAACAAAGGATATCAAGAGAACAAAACAAAATTAGATAATAAAAAGTAAACTGAAACACTGTTTAAAATCACATTCTCTATCTGGATCATGAAAGAACAAAATTGGGTTTCATGTCCCTTTAATTACTCTCCTGTAATGCTTGGTGTTTTGATGCTCACTTGCAAGGTTAAAGGGACACTGAACCCAAATTTTTTCTTTTGTGATCCAGATAGAGCATGCAATTTTAAGAAACTTTCTAATTTACTCATATTATCAAATTTCCTTCATTCTCTTGGTATCTTTTTTTGAAATCCAAGAAGTTTAGATGCCGACACATTTTTGGTGTGCACACTTTGTTGTTCTTGCTGATTGGTGGATAAATTCACCCACCAATAAACAAGTACTTTCCATGGTCCTGAACCAAAATAATAGCTTAGATGCCTTCTTTTTCAAATAAAGAAAGCAAGAGAACGAAGAAATATTGATAATAGGAGTAAATTAGAAACTTGCTTAAATTTGCATGCTCTATCTGAATCATGAATGAAAAATTTTGGGTTCAGTGTCCCTTTAACCCTCTTGTTGCATAGAGGGCAGCAAAGCATTCATATTGTCTATACCTATTACTATTTTGATACAAATATATCAGTTGATAGCATGGATGGTTTAATGTACCCAAATTTTGTAATTTATAATAGTTTATTATCAGAACCATATCTGTCATTGGACAAAATTAACATCCGCACAGACAAACCCGTGAAGAGGTACATTTGCTTGATGGATAGGCAATGTAGCTTTGCAAACAATGCCCACTGATGCAAATATCTTTTTTTTGTGATGCAAATATGGGTATTCCATGCAGCCAAACATCTGTTATGTAAGAGGGTTATATAATATCATTTTGATTGTCAATAAAACTCTGGGCTTCCGTAGAATCAGCACATTAGTGGGACATTTATTTGGCACCATCGTTACAATTAAACACCTTAGAAACATTTAAAAGGGATAGGAAAATCAAAATTAAACTTGCATGATTCAGATAGGGCATGCCATTTTAAGACTCTTTTAAATTAATTTCTTTTTTAAAATGTGTTTTGTTTTCTTTATATACCTTGTTGAAAAAGAATATGCACATATCTAACACTAGTGGGAGCTATTTGCTGATTGGTGCCTATACACTTGTCTCTTGTGATTGGCTGACTTGATGTTTTCAGCTAGCTGCCAGTAGCACAGTGATGTTCCTTTAGCAAAGGATAACAAGAGAATGAAGCAAATATAATATTAGAAGTAAATTAAAACGTTGTTCAAAATTGTATGTTCTATCCAAATCATGAACACATGTTTTGGGTTTCCTTTCCCTTTAACTAAGGAGCACCAAAGATATAATTTCTTACACACCTTATATAAGATGAAAGTAATGAGACACAAAATAAAATTGTCAAATGCCAGTATGATTTATAAATCACATCATTTCTGGAAAACAGTTAAAAGAAAGCTGGTATCAAATATTAAACAATATCTCCAAAGTATAAACAATGGATACTGGAAACTAATACAACCTGCTTCTATTTGCAGCCAATGATCATCCATACAAAGATATAACAGCATTGAAGCAACAAGCAGAAGAGAAAACTTCTTATTCCTTCCAAGTAGGACAAAATAAAAACAAAATCCCTCAAAACATTTTGTCTTGTGCTGTGCCTCCATAATATATTAAAGAATTGTTTGCCGACAATCTGCTATAGCGGTCAGTGATTTCTTTTCACTTACCATATAGTTTTTAATCTCCAGTGCCACTCTCCATGCAAAATTTTAAGTGGTTAATGTAAGTGAAATGTAATTAGTAATTCTTTTTCCATTTAGAGCATATTACAAGTTGTTTGGCCAATTACTTTCTCCCTATCTTGGGGCAAATGAATGGATTTGTTCACTAGCATAAAAACACAATGTCAAACTTATCCTAGAGCAGTTGTAAGGTTATCCTTTGCTTTTAGGATTCAACACGCACATTATTCCAAAGTATATGTACTGCGTAAACCACTTATAGCAAATTATCTCAGTGCCTTCCATAAAACTTGTAGTTGGAGAAAACATTGTAACCCATTCCTGATCAAATGCATGAAGGTCAGTAGGGATGAGTGAGTGGTTCTGTAGAAATCAAGAAGGCTAACCGTATTCGTTCATTCTAAACAAATGTTGACTGCTCAACATTAACCATTTGTTTTCATGCAAACTTTCCCTGTGGAACCTAAAATCATTATTCATAAATTGACATTGAATTTATAGAAACATTTAAATGGAAAAATGAATGACAAAGGGAACATTTGTTCTATCATTCCGCTGATAACAAAATCATATATAGGGTGATTTAAGATATATGATCCTCAGGAAAATGAGAAAATAATAGATCCTTGAGACTTCTAACGTATCTTAATTTTAAACCGAATAGTTTAAGTCTACCCACATAGTTAAAGTAAGCTTGAGAGAGGCAATACAAAGCCTATCCTGAGCTAAGCATGGCCTGTGACTCTGTTCAGTGTTAGACCAGTAGTGCATTATTAGTCTGGAGTTGATTTTAATTATGTGTTTAACCACTTTGTGGGGATATATTTACAAGCAACTATAACATGCTCTAAAGTGCTAGAGCACTATTGCTGGAACATCACTACAATAATATTTAACCCAATAGTTAAAGTCAACCCAAATAATACAAGTAATCTCCAGAGCAGCAATGCACAGCCAATCTTGAGCTGAGGATGGCCAGCAATTGGCAGCTACACACATGCTGTCCTTGATTGGCTTAACTACCCCTTTGCAGGAATAAATACATAATTCTTTTAAAATAGTATTGCAACAATAAAATATTCAAGCACAATAGAGAATTTTATTATCTCTGCTTTATGTCCCTTTAAGACGTAATGAGTATGAGTATCCAACTAATCAGAATATTAAAATATTCAGTTCAGTTAAGATAACATCCAGCAGAATACAGACACCTGACTCAACTACAAAGAACTCAGCACTCTCAGCCAGTTCACTAGATAGAATATATATTCATGTGGCAGCCAAAGAGTTAATATTTTCATGTTAACACTTTAAGGGATATGAACCCCAAAAGTGTTATTTTATGATTCAGAAAGAAAATAAATTTTTAAACAACTTTCCAATGTAGTACTATTATCTAATTTGCTTCTTTCTCTTGGCATCCTTTGTTGAAGAAACAGCAATGAACATGGGTGAACCAATGCCATGAGACATATATGTGCAACCACCAATCAGCAGCTCCTGAGCCTACCGAGGTATGCTTTTCAAAGATAAAAGACAATGAAGCATTTTGGATACTGGGGGGGCTCGCCGGAAACAGGAGTTAAGAAGCAGCGGTCTTAAGACCACTGCTCCTTAACTCGTACACCTCCTCTGAGGCAGCGGAAAGCAATCTGGCTGATCGAATACGGTCGGGTTGATTGGCTGCGAATCTGCCGTGGGCGGAATTGCTCAAGCAATTAACCAGAACTGCTTGTGCAATGATAAATGCTGATAGCGTATGCTGTCAGCATTTATCGGTGTCTGGCGAACATGATCGCTACAGCGGATCATGTCCGCCAGACACTTGATAAATCTCCCCCTAGAAGTAAATTAGAAAGTTGTTTAAAATTGCATGCTTTATTTCAATCATGAAAGAAAATAGTTGGGTTTCATGACCCTTTAAAATCACGAGACTAGATTATTTTACTGTCCAGCTATATGTAACATTAGGTGATTCTAGGTGATTAAAGAAAATATTAATTTAATATATCGTATGTTTGTCCTCAGTAAGGAGGGCAGCTATTTGGAAAAGGGAAGTAAGCCTTACACTCTCTTACAGATGGAACAAAAACAATTTACACAATAATACGAGTGATAAGCCTTGATTGCTCAGTGCAATTACCTTTGCTAAATGCACAAGGTGAACTCATCTAATCAAAAGATTACTTGCCAAGAAATGTCCTTCTCATCAGTAATCATTTTTTAATTAATGTATCTAATTAAACTGTATCACACAAGCAGAACCCCCTTCAGTTCTCCCTCAGACTAAATGTTTTCAACAAAACTTTTTATTTACAATGAAGACAATAAAAAGAGATAGGAGATTACAAAACTAGGTTTTGTTTATTATATGCTTTTTTTTTTTTTTTTTTTTAGCAAACCAATTAAATAAACTTGAAGGAGTCACTGTTATTGGGTTAACAAAGTCTCCAGTGTTTGACTTCAGCATAAATGATAAGATGAAAGACTGCAAATACGATACAGATATGTGTCAAGTTTAACCTTGTAAAGCCACACACTTTAAAAAAATACTTTTTGAATGTTATTTATTTTACATTGTGCAGCCAATCGGGAAAACATATAAACAAGCTTCTGCACATATTAACCAATCGTGTTACATGTAGTGTCAGGGTTCTGCACTCCATGGAATGCACTCCAGACTCTCGGTCGGGAGGGGGGGGGCTTAAATATAGGACCAGTCAACACAGTAGATTTGCATAATCAACAATTGAAAGATAACAAGACAATGCAATAGCACTAAGTCTGAACTTCAAATGAATAGTAGATTTTTTTTTCTGACAATTTTAAAAGCTATGTCTTTTTCCACTCCCCCTGTACCATGTGACAGCCATCAGCCAATCACAAATGCATACACGTACCATGTGACAGCCATCAGCCATTCACAAATGCATACACACTTATTTTTGCACATGCTCAGTAGGAGCTGGTGACTCAAACAGTTTAAATATAAAAATACTGTGCACATTTAGCTAATGGAAGTAAATTGGAAAGTTGTTTAAAATGGCATGCTCTATCTGGATAATGAAAGTTTAATTTTGATTGAGTGTCCCTTTAAAGTTAAATTATAGGAAAAGCAGGCACACATCTTATCAATTGTGGTGCAGCCAGCTATGGGAAGATATTCATGAGTTTCTGCATGGATTAGGCAATCAGTGTGTAGAATGGTGCAGGGTTACTGTTCTGGATCCTTGAGCTCTCTGGAGCAGGGGAAAACTACAGTTTTTAATGTTAAATTACAAGCTGGAAAAATAAATAAATAATTGCAACACATTGCAAAATAGTTTAAACAGATAGGTGACAGGCAGATAGATACTATATTTTCTTACAGAGAAGGTTTTGGATAACCAATTGCATAAATGCATTTTTTTTTTCACAAATATGTCTATATGATTTATATTTGTCCTATTTGGCCCAAGCATAATATGCACAATAAAATATCATAGCATATCCTATATATTGTTTTAGTAAAAATGTCTCTCATTAATGCAGAACCTTTCCCCAACCTTAGTACTACCAACAAAAGCAGCTCATTGGGTAGTATGTTCTATGCACCTGCTGACCATGGCCAAACGTGAGAAAAATGCACATAGGGACCAATCAGCTTCTGCTCAGGTATATTAAATTTACATTAAGGCAATATATGCTGAAATTCTTTAAAACACATTGCAGCCAGACTATAGAATGCTTAAAGGGACAGAAACTCATTTTTTTCTTTCTTTCATGATTCAGATAAAGTTTTTCATTATAAACAACTTTCCAATTTATTTCTATGATCTAGTTTGTTTTGTTATTTTGACATCCTTTGTTTAAAAGCATACCTAGGTAGTGTCAAGAGTAATGATGCACTACTGGAAGCTGGCTGCTAATTAGTGACTACACATAGATACCACTGGTCATTGGCTCAGTTGATGTGTTTAGCTATCTCCCAGTAGTGTATTACTGTCCTTCAACAAAGGATAATAAGAGAATGAAGGAAATATAACAAAATAACTAAATTAGAAAGTTGTTCAAAATTGTACACTCCATCTAAATCATTATAGAAAATGTTTGTGCTTTATGTCCCCTTAAGTGCAACTTTTCTCAAAAGATTCCAACAAATAATATCACTGGGTGCTTTTCTTCAGTCTAAATGGATACATGGTGTGTACAGCAGAGAGGGGTCACTTTGATAAACTTATGGGGTGGGGCATCCAGCATCTGATTGGCTTACTGTCAACCTATTAAAATCCAAAAATAGGCTTAATACGGGGAGCTGCCATTACATTAATGTTTAAGACATAATGTCCCTTTACAGGCATTCCCCTTACATTATTAATTTATTTGAATGGCCAAAAGAATTAGCACTAATGTTATAAACATTATGAAATATCTGTTTTTGCTACTTGAATCCACATCCCATTTCAATGGGCTGAGCTTTTAGGGAGAGCAGAAACCCTTATCTTATATTTATATGCAAACTGGCATCCTTATATTTGAGGCACAATATATAAACAACATTAGCAAAATGTATACAACTTACTCTAATCTGTATAGCAACAGAACGTTCCAGGGCATGCCAGCACAAATTATAGCCCATGGATAAAACATTTGGTCACCCAAAGGTTTCTGTGTGGCTCTCAGTACCAATGATCATCAGTCATTTGTTGTTAAAAAAAAAATCTTACGTTAATAAGAATGTATAAATGTACATGTGAGTAGTATATATCATGTACAGTAAATCAATAAATCAATAGTAACTAGTTTGTACTTTTTAATAATAAATGTGATCATAATCTAATTTAATTTTGAGGTGTTATTTTTAAAATAAGCATCAGTGTAATATAGTGTGGCCAAGGGCCATTCCCACAATTAGTGACAGGCACTCCATAAAAAAATACCTCAGGTGTCACTGTTCTAGGGTGTTGTAGAGTGCTATAATATTTATTACTGTACCACCTGTAAACGTCATAGGTTCAAATACCCAGTATTTATTTACAAGGCAGTTCTTTTGTTCATGCCCAGCATTCTACACCCAGCAGGAAGAGAGGCAAAAAGAGAAAGGGGTAATTACTCTGTACCCAAAATTGTTAGGTCAACTATTGCACTCCCAAATTTCATAGTGTAGGACCACCCATGACGTAACTGCTAAAGAGGGGTGCAGTGTATTGCTGGTGAATGAGTGCCATCCCATTCTAGCAGCCAGTGGGTTAATGCATTATCTGTTCCAACAGGAAACGTTCACACACACTGTAGTAAACATATGCAGGGAGGAAGCAAATACAAAAATCCCACACCACACAACAAAGTTGCTGTCAATCATACTACAGTAATGCATTGTTATAGACTACAATACACTGAAAACAGTCTTTTGTGCTTTCATTTTGTAAGTGTAATTACTTTAACATGGCACAATAAAAAGACAACCCTCACTGCTCTATTTTACCACACATTAAGTGTTTACATTTCTGTTTTGTTTTGGATGTATCTATTCTCTAGCATGAATCCAGTAATCTTTCAGTTTTTATTCAGGGCTTTTCTTGCAAATCCAGCTGTGTCGGATTGTTCTAAATAGAAAGACTGTGTGATGTGAAATGCTGTCCAAATGGAACAAAGCAGAGGTCAGCAGTGCTGCAGATACCTGGAGCCCAGAGGGATCCAACAGAAGCTTGAAGGGGAGATGGAAATATACCGATTTGACCTTATTATGCAATATTTACTATATACAGTATCTCATGTATATACATAAAGGAGTAGCTAAATATAATATTTTATAATTAAATAAGTACTTGATAAATGTTATTTGCTTTAACATATATGTCAAGGTTCCACAAGCTTATACACAAATCTATGGCTATACACCTATATTGATAAAAAAGGACCATGTTCAATTTTGTTTGCATTTCTTCCAACAATGTACATATATCCTGTGACCATACACACTTCACAATGATATTGCTGAGTACCATTTCAGAACAAACGGTCCATGACTCAATCTTATCTTCCACTGTGACCAGCTGTGGAGGTTGCTTATGACAACACAAATAAGAGCATCTGTCTGGTTCCAGACATTGGAGCTATACATATAGATTTTTTGTTTACGTTGCAAATATTTTTCTTTTACCATCCATCACTAACCCTTTCATAACTAGTTACATCAGCAAATTGTAAAAAAATGATTGAACTCACTGTAAATACACAGAAAACCATTAATGCAAACCTTTTGCTGTAGTCTATACATTTATTTATTCATAATTTAATGTAAAATATAGTGTATGGAGTATCATTTTCTAACTTATTTGATCTGTTATATAAAATAAATAATAATAATTATAATTAATATACTTTTAAGCTATCTGAACATTTAACCATGGGTACAATGAGATAATGAGAGTGACTAGTATTAAGCTTCTGTAAAGCACTGACAGGTCCCCACTTGTCCTGTGTCCTTTAGAATTCATGCGAATTAAATGAATCAAACAAGCAAACTCAGGGTTTTGATCTCAGACTTACGAGACCATAAAATTAAAGGGGTTTAATCTAGTCAAGTGTTAATGTTTGAGCAGGCTAATTCCCTTCAATTCATCAGATTTGGCTACTTAGCTTTAGATTTAAGTCACCCCATGAGCAGGGTCTCCTACAGTGACAGGTGCTAGCCGAAGCAGCTTCTTAATATGATTGTTAACCCTTCCCTGGGTAGAGGGTCGTGCGCTGCCAAGCATGCATAATGCCAGGTAGTGTTATAACTATGGAAGTGTAGCTGTAAGACATTAAGCCACATCTCATAAGATCGGTTAGGGAGAATTCTAGCAAAACCTAGATTCATTGATAGCTCAAATAAAGTCTCTAATGAGAAAAATATCTTGTATACCCCCCCCCCCCCCCCCCCCATAAAGATGGAAACAACATTTGGTGCTGCTTTGGAAAGCACCGTAGCAACATAAGAATACCCCAATAGATCCAAACCTCAATGACTACCTTCTTTTGGCTAACATCTGAAGAATGCATATTGCATTAGCCCTGCCTTTTATTTTAGGGAATTGATCTCTATCTGGTTGGGAATTAAGGATTTATTTTTCATGCAATACCCTATAGTTTGCTATAGCTTTGTGAATTGTACGATATATATATATTTGTAAAATATTAACTTAAAACGGATGGGGGGAAAAAATAGAAGAAAGCACAGCAACATATTTTCAAGTTAAGAGCAAGCAAAAATGTGGTCCTCTCAAGCAGAGGATATAGCAAGCAAAGGAGGAAAGTGTTCCACCTACAGACCATAACTTATAACAGCTGACAGGTTATCAGCTAGAAAGATATTATTTCAGAACTAACTATGCTTTTCAGCTTCACATTAAAAATTGAGGCTGAGGTATTGCCCCCAGAAGTAATTAACAATGTTAATCTTCTTTTTTCTTTCAACAGTGATAAAGAGAGTCATTTTTATATTTAATTAATGTTCAAGATCGTTTTGGAAATGGGCTAATGAGGCTCTGATCACATTACCATGAAAACATACATTAACACTGCAACAGAGGAGGCTGCTCCGTGGGCACAGTCCAGTTACTAATTAGCCCACAGTGAAATGAATCACCAGAGGAAGAGGCAGGTGTAGCAGGTAAGCTGGGGTCTCTGCTGCTAGATCCCTGTTACTAGCACCAGGTACATCAGCCACTCACAATTCTACAACAGTTTTATACAATGAAGCTTAAAGCACACAATGATGTTAATTAGGCTAATGGGTCATTTTGTCTTCAAACCACAGAACTAGATTTATCCCTATGCAAAGTTTATTTATCTACATTAAACGTGCACTATCTTCTATGTAAATATAAAATGCACTCACATACCCAGGCTAACACTGTGACAAATAAAGACGCAATATAAAGCATGGTATATAAATACCTTAGGTATATAAAAAGTTATCCTTCAGCTAAAAGAGACAGTAGCAACACTTCTGGCAACTTTTAACAGAAGACTGATTTTCTGGAGAGAACTGGACACAGCTTAGAGATCCTCACTTACCTGTGCAACTTCATACAGCAGTTTGTAGTGCTCCTCTCTCTTCTGAAAAGTACACAGATTGCAGCCCATTGTAATTTGCACAAAAGAGGAAAGCTTCCTAATTTCCTGTGATGTGGAATGCAAATATTTTGACAGGGAATCACCCTCCCGACTTGACTACTGTTGTTCATCAGTCACTCCAGCATATAAACACAGGCAGACCACTGTTAGCTGCTAGCACAGACCAAGGTGCTGTAGTGCTGCATACACAGGATCCTCTAAGTATCTCACATTTACAGATACACACACTCCCCCTGTCTGTGCATCACTGCACATGACTACACAGATTCCATCTCATGAATATTAACAAGCTCTCATTGATTATTTATGACAGAGCATGTTAATAGAGAGGAGTGGCATATCTGCTGCTGATGACAGATGAATATCCCCTAATTAAGAAGCAAATGTAGTGTGGTTAAACAAAATGCAATTGTTTCAAGTTTAAAAAAGGTTATGCAGAAGACTATGTTTCCCTTGCTGCCTAAATGTATCAGTTGCTGGCACTAGTATTGTATAAAAGGTTTTAGAATGCTATTAAGAACAGACACAGTATAACTGCACAGGGAGATTTTTAATAGTCAATATTTGGCTTTTTTAATTTTAATCAGGGGTGTTATATGGACATCAATAAAATACTCCAGTTATGGTTACATTTTCCAATTTGATATTTTCTTTGGAAGAAGCCTATATAAATATATTTTCCTATTTAATGTTGGCTTCAAAATGAAGTAGATAAGTGTCAGTTTCAAGAGATATTTGCCCCTGATTTCAACTAAGGTCTAAAAGTCATGCAGATTATTCAGGAAGCTAATTAGTTATGGGGGGGGGGGGGGGAATTGATATTTTTTTATACAGTTAGAAATTATAAAGGGATAATAATAATAATATTATTATTTTGTAGGAATTTGTGTTTGAAAAATGTTTAGTCTCAACATCAGAGTGAGAAAAGCTTGAAAGGTTTTCAAAAGAGCCACAAATGTGCATATCCTCCACAGTGTGCCTCAAATAAATGTAATTAGATTGGCAGACCGGTTGCAATAAAGAATCTGTCTTTTACACCTAGATCACTGGTGTGAATCTACCTTTAGTTAGTAGTGACTGAAATCCATCTTCGTTTGAGTACTGCCTGGAGATATCTGCAAACTTACATCTGGCAGCTGTCCATGTCACTGAATCACAGTGGCTAAATTTCAGATGATTTCTTTATAAATAGGTGTGAGAATCAAATTAAGAACAATACAAGAAATGGAAGAAATATCATTTTAAACAGTTTTAAAATAACTAAGAGCTATGCTTAGATATTTATAAATGAAAGGAATAGTTGTGGCAATCCAGGACAATTATAAAACCTATTTCTAATATACTACTCAAATCAGTATTTAAATCCCTTTCAATATAATGTGTAGATAATAATACGCTTCACCATTATAAGTAAAATGATTTTTCATATAACCCTTTTGCTGCCAAAGAGAGCATATTCCTACACAATGCCTGGCAGTCTTCTTTGGCTGCCAGGGGAAATGTAGTGCATTCCAGTTCAGAAGCTGTTGACAACAAACTGTCATAGATTCAATAGGTAAGAAGTTTTCTCTCTAGTGAAAGCAAGTTGTTCAATTCACTTGTCATTATATAAAGCCTATGCGCTTGTCATTTATATAAAGCCTATGCACCAAAGCAGAGCTGTCCAACTTAAACGTACAAGTCAGTTTTTTTTTTAATATTTATGCATTAGAAATCATTCACTGCATTAAAAAATATCTGTCTACAAAACAAATGTTTCAAAAGCATTCAAAACTGACAATTTGTTAGAAAAATAACAACTGTTTTGCAGTCCCAGGACACACTTTCTGAATGTTGTTTACTACCTTTGCTGAGTCCAATTAGTGACAGATGTAAACATACTTCTACAACCAATCACTGTGCATCCTGGAGAAGTGCCAGGATTATGCACTCCACTGAATGCTCTTTAGCTTTGTAGGGGGAGTAGCAACACCATACAATTAGAGGAAAAGTAGGCAAAAATAAAAAAAACTAAAATATGAATAACTACATATATTATGGTTGATTTTGTGCTTAAAGGGACATGAAACCCACATTTTCTTTTCATTCAGAAAGAGCATGTGATTTTAAACAACTTTCTAATTTACTTCTATTATCTAATTTGCTTCATTCTCTTGATATCCTTTGCTGAAAAGCATATCTAGATAGCATCAGTAGCTGCTGATTGATTGCTGCACATAGATGCTTCGTGTGATTGGCTCACCCATGTGCATTACTATCTCTTCAACATAGGATATCTAAAGAATGAAGCAAATTAGATAATAGAAGTAAATCGGAATGTTGTTTAAAATTGTATTCTCTACCTGAATCATGACAGAAACATGTTGGGGTTAGTGTCCCTTTAATGTACCTTTAAGACATGGTCCAGAAAATTAAGTACATTTTATCTGTCCCTTTAGTTCCCCAAATTCTATAAGTCTGCCAAATGTTCATTTAAGTATCAAAATCTAAATGTTATAAATATGTGGTCTGCGCCCACTGTACAAATGGGTGGCAATGCCTATATGGGGCCATATTGCAAGCGGAGTGCAAACATTTGCACCTGGGTGATAAGGGGTTTATTTTAACAAACATAGCAAGAAAGTGGATTCCCCAAAATAAGGGGTTTCCAAAAGTCTAGGCTAAACCAGCACAACCGTTAATAATGAAAAACTCAAGAAACATAAGTGTCAAAAAGTAAAATATCCTTTAATAAATCACACAATTCACAAACATACCACATTCATACATGGGATCCCAGTAAATGAAAGTCAATGGGCTGAGAAGAAACTTCTGGTGCACCAGGGCAAACTGGATAGATATACGTTAACCAGTGGTATTAAATATTTGTAATCCATAAAGGAGATAGTTCCATATCTTTAAAGTCCCCAAAGTGCCGCTCAGCCGAACTAGCCGGACCAAACCCTCGACCCAGAACCGTGATCAAATCACCTTCAAAGCATACCTTAGAAGCTGTGCGTGTATATGTTATTCACAGGTGCAGGGGCTGTCATATCCTTCTTAACAACAATTATATCCTTATATCCTTATATCCTTCTTAACAACTTTCCAGCTTTTTTGTTCACCGCAGCATTGGATCCCGGCTAGCCCCGACCTGCCCTGTAAGACCGCGCTCCACTTAAGCATTGAAGACTTTGCCGTTGACGCTACGGACACAGGTAGTACCGTTTACCAATTGTTGTTAAGAAGGATATGACAGCCCCTGCACCTGTGAATAACATATACACGCACGGCTTCTAAGGTATGCTTTGAAGGTGATTTGATCACGGTTCTGGGTCGAGGGTTTGGTCCGGCTAGTTTGGCTGAGCGGCACTTTGGGGACTTTAAAGATATGGAACTATCTCCTTTATGGATTACAAATATTTAATACCACTGGTTAACGTATATCTATCCAGTTCGCCCTGGTGCACCAGAAGTTTCTTCTCAGCCCATTGACTTTCATTTACTGGGATCCCATGTATGAATGTGGTATGTTTGTGAATTGTGTGATTTATTAAAGGATATTTTACTTTTTGACACTTATGTTTCTTGAGTTTTTCATTATTAACGGTTGTGCTGGTTTAGCTTAGACTTTTGGAAACCCCTTATTTTGGGGAATCCACTTTCTTGCTATGTTTGTTAAAATATAATTCTCTAGGTAGCACCCGTTTTTCTTATAATAAGTATCTGAGTTCGAGTGCAGCTGCCCTGCTTTGTTTTGTTTACGATAAGGGGTTTATCACTGGAGTTTGCACTCATCAGGTTTACCACTGGTATTACAAGTTTAAAGAAAACACAACCTCTTGAAAGCAATCAAGGTTTATGCTAGAGTGATTACCGTGACTTCAGAGCTTTGGTTAACTGGTTTGCAAAAAAAAAAAAAGTTGCACAAAACAAATCAAAAATACATTACAAAGTATAGTTACACTCATAATGACACATTGAGGTACATTCATATGCATCTTTAAAAATGTATATAGATGTGTACAAATGTATTTATATATTTATATGTAGATATGTATTTACAGACATATATACACATATAAATACATATGTACACAATATAGACACATATATATATATATATATATATATATATATATATATACACACACATATAAACATATATAGACATATATATATATATACATATAAATACATATGTACACATATATAGATATAGATATATACACATATAAATACATATACACATATATAGACATATCTACACATATAAATACATATGTACACTTATATAGACATATACACATATAAATACATATATACACATATATAGACATATATACACATATAAATACATATGTACACATATATAGACATATACAGTCGTATGCAAAAGTTTAGGCACCCTGACAATTTCCATGATTTTCATCTATAAATAATTGGGTGTTTCGATCAGCAATTTCATTTTGATCTATCAAATAACTGAAGGACACAGTAATATTTCAGTAGTGAAATGAGGTTTATTGAATTAACAGAAAATGTGCAATATGCATAAAAACAAAATTAGACAGGTGCATAAATTTGGGCACCCTTGTCATTTTGTTGATTTGAATACCTGTAACTACCTAGCACTGATTAATTGGAACACACAATTGGTTTGGTGAGCGCATTAAGCCTTGAACTTAATAGACAGGTGCATCCAATCATGAGAAAAGGTATTTAAGGTGGCCAATTGCAAGTTGTTGCACATTTGGACAAGCCAGCTTCATTTTGGAATAAGGTGCTGTGGACGGATGAGACAAAGATTAAGTTATTTAGTCATAACAAGGGGCGTTATGTATGGCGGCAAAAGAACACAGCGCTCCAAGAAAAACACTTGCTAGCCACAGTAAAATTTGGTGGATGTTCCATCATGCTGTGGGGCTGTTTGGCCAGTGCCGGTACTGGGAATCTTGTTAAAGTTGAGGGTCACATGGATTCCACTCAATATCAGCAGATACTTGAGAATAATGTTGAGGAATCAGCCACAAAGTTGAAGTTATGCCGAAACTGGATATTTCAACAAGACAACGACCCAAAACACTGCTCAAAATCTACTCTGGCATTTATGCAGAAGAACAAGTACAATGTTCTGGAATGCCCATCCCAGTCCCCAGACCTGAATATCATTGAAAATCTGTGGGGTGGTTTGAAGCAGGATGTCCATGCTCGGCAACCATTAAACCTAACTGAACTGGAGATATTTTACAAGGAGGAACGGTCCAAAATACCTTCATCCAGAATCCAGACACTCATTACAGGAAGCGTCTAGAGGCTGTTATTTCTGCTAAAGGAGGCTCTACTAAATATTGATGCAATATTTCTGTTGGGGTGCCCAAATTTATGCACCTGTCTAATTTCATTTTGATGCATATTGCACATTTTCTGTTAATCCAATAAACCTCAATTAACTACTGAAATATTACCGTGTCCTTCAGTTATTTGATAGATCAAAATGAAATTGCTGATCCAAACACCCAATTATTTATAAATGAAAATCGTGGAAATTGTCAGGGGTGCCAAAACTTTTGCATATGACTGTACATAAGTGCAGTGGAGCCCACTGCAGTTATGTAGATGAAAACATGTATTTATGCAATATTCATATTTACTAAAGGTTTAAACTATGTATTTACTGTAAATATTTGACATTCCAATGTTCTGCACATAGGGGAATACATTCTAAGTATTTCTAAATAGATATTCCTATGTATCTGTATATATCTATACTCATATATAATCATATCTCTCTCTCTCTCTCTCTCTCTCTCTCTCTCTCTCTCTCTCTCTCTCTCTCTCTCTCTCTCTCTATATATATATATATATATATATATATATACTGTAGCTATAGATATATATTTTACCCAAAAAATTTCAGATATGTGTAGAAATATTTATTTATGAATAAATAGAACATATTCTGTTATTTGAAGAACATTAGAATGTGAAATTTTCATATTTTCATGTTGGGTTAGCGCAAATGAGAATATATGATCGCGTTTGCGCGAGATTGGGGTATTTTTCCACTTTTGAACGAAAACTAATTACTTTTAACTTGTAATATGAGTGCCACCCGACAAGAGCAAAAAGCTTACTTCTAGCGCAATTAATGATCAAACTGAATCGTTAATTTGCTCTCCACTCATAATCTGGCCCATATTCGTTAGGTATGCATTTAAATTTGTTATAAAAAACAAACAAACATTAATAATAAACCTATATAAGTGGGGGTTTGTGGGTATATTATGAGTATATTGTACAACTTTATATAGTGTGTTTATATATTATTATTATTATCAGATATTTGTAGAGCGCCAACATATTCCGCAAATATATATGTGTATTATATTGTAAAATAATATATTATGTATTTTAATAAAGTTAATTGTTTAGATAAATAACACTGTACTGAACAGGTTTAGTTTCATTGTACCAAATGTGGTATTAAATGTAAACATGTTTGATACAATACAACCGTGACATTAGAAGTAAACTTGTTCAGTACGGTGTTAACTTACTTTAAAGGGACATGAAACTCAAAATTGTTCTTTCATTGTTCAGATAAAGATTTTTTTTTTCCAATTTACTTCTATTATCAAATTTGCATTGTTCTCACATTATTCTTTGTTGAAGAGATATCTAGATAAGTAGCGTGCACATGTCTGAAGCACTACAAGACAGGAAATAGTGCTGCCCTACTAGTGCTCTCTCTAATTTATAACATTGCAGCAAATCTGATGTCATATAGTACTGCAGACACGTGCACACTCCTGAATTTACCTTCCTGCTTTTCAACAAAGGATAACGAATAATGAAAAAATGTTATAGTAGAAGTAAATTGGAAAGCTTTTTAAAATTGTGTGCTCCCTCTGTATCATGAGAGAAAAAATTGGAGTTTTATGTCCCTTTAAAATTGCATGGTTTTTATAGGCTGACTAAATATAAAATGTATAATATGTGTATGTATATATATATATATATATATATATATATGTATATATGTGTGTGTGTGTGTGTATATATATATATATATATATATATATATATATATATATATATATATATATATACATCCTATGACCCTGTAACATGCACAGTCCTGGGTGCAAAACAGCACTCTCAGGAAGCTGCACTGTCACCAGAGTCACAGGCCTGGGTGCAAGGCCCAAACAGGCAAAAATTACAAAAAAATAATACACTTTCTCTGTGTGCTATATTAATATATATATTATATATATATCATCCATGTGTATCTGCACTCACAATACCATTAGGTCATCAACCAGGGTTCCAAGTCAGTAGTATTTACAGTCAATTCCAGTAAAAGACTGCACTCGCTGGATTTCAGATATAAATACTTTTATTGTGGTAACATTTTGTGGTCCACAGACCCCTTCCTCAGACCAGAACAAACATACAAGTGAACACTGTGCAATATCAAGGTACTAAGTCCCACCCATCAAACATTTAGTGAGAATTGTGCCAAAACTGTGTTGTCATAGTAACAACCCCACATATTCCTCTAAGTCTCAGCTTATAATGAGACTTAGAGGAATATGTGTATTAACATGTGTATATACACAATGCTTATCTTAAAAATACATATATAGAACAAACCAAAAGTAGATCCATAATTAATGATAGTAGTATCACAAGCCAATATACCAGTGTAATATATAATGAAACCTATATACAGTGAATCTATATCCATATATGTGTACATACATATCAACAGCAGCTACCAGATTATCAGTACATCGTCAGGATTAATTCATATGAGCAGTTGCTGGTATTTCTATTAACATTTTCTTAGTTTATAAATCCCCAGATTCATGTAAATCAACCGCACCCTTAATAAAGTCACAGAGCAGGCAAATAATCACACAGATCAACGTTCTAGAATATTATGACAAAGGTTTCTTATTCCTATGCTATCGTTCTTACGCTAATGAATCTTTTGTCATCACTGTTTCACTTATGTTACTTTTATTTACTCACTATTAGGCGTTAGTCAGTGATTGCTTGGTCGGAACACAATATGTGGCTTAGCAACAGTCATAGCTGTTTTTTGAAAAACAGGCACGGAGAGTTGACCTCCGACGTCTGCAGCATTCCTTGTCAGACCGCATGGCTAATTTGCATAGGAGGGTGACGTCAGCGACTGGGCGTAAGTGCTGTGCGCAGCCAAAGTGTTCACAGGGCTGCACAGACTATCTTACATCTCAGTGTTTAAAAGTGCACTCCGAATCACTGAGCGGTGGTTAGCCATCCTGAGTCGTGCATTGTCAGTCGTTTTGCCCACATAGAACTGAATTAGAATACTCTAATGAGGCTTAGGAAGAGAGAAACAGACCTGGAACTACACACAGTGTATCTATCGAAATACTATAAAAAGAATAAGATACAAAGAGGTTTTAGGATCAAGAACCAGCCTACCATTGGGAGGAATAATAAAAACTTTTGTTTACGGTGGTGTCAAATTCTGAACAAATGCTCCATGGACTTGATCCTACTGGTGATTGAGGAATGCACAAATATCTTGGCCACAGTTAAAGATGAATTAAAAGAATTTAACAGCCAAAAACTACAGATATTACGAAATGATTCTAGTGAACCTTGGATGGATAAAATTACTAAACAGGTCAACGACTATAAGAAGGAACTGATGGCATTTAAAAGCAGAAAATTATCACAGTAGACAATGATTATAAGGACTAAATAATCTACTTGTGGCTCCATGGGAGCAACCAACAGGAGCCACAAGTAGATTCTATCGCTCAAGATTCCTTAACACAGTGGATAGCAGTTCAGGCTCTGACACAGAGGCTGGAAGTAACGAACAACGTTATCAGGATCAGGGACCAACAACTTTAAAGTCACCTTTTTTAGGGGTCACCACCAGATCCGCAAACACACGAGGCCGAGGGCGCACCCGAGGAGGGGGAATTATTGCGGACAGAAGACCCCCCCTACCCCCGAGATAAAAAACCCTGATATTGTCTTTAACATCAGTGATAGGGTACTTGAAGAGGGTGAAATCAGCCTTCTAAACAAGGGCCTCACATTTATCCCGACTTTCAATAATGATGACTTTGAGACATTCTTGGACATACACAGGTTCCAGAGGAACCTTAAACTTAAGGAGCACTTTAAAGACATAACTACAGAGAAGGAAATAAAGAGATTTAAACTGAGAAGCAAGTTTGAACCGAGTACATGTGGCACAAGCATCAAAACGTACACTAGACTGATTACCAATTATTCCGGTACAGGGGTGGCGGAGAAACACAGACCCAATCTTAAAAAATCAGAAAGAATGGCATTAAAAACACTAGCCACCGATTTGGACATAGTTATACGACCAGCCGATAAAGGCTATGCTCAATACCGCAGTGAGATCTTGCGACAATTGGGTAATGACCTTACATATAAAAAACTGACCTGGGATCCAACAAAAGATTTCAAAAGGGAAATCGATGTGACGTTGACAGAAGCACTCCGGCTTAACTGGATTAACCAGGATGAATATAAATTTCTCAGCATAACTAACCCTATCCATCCTATACTGTATACTCTCCCAAAGATACATGAGGACCAAGTGAATCCCAATTGTATCAGCTAGGGGCTCCTTGTTACAACCTTTGGCGTAGTTTGTTGATGCCATCCTGCAACTGTTGGTTAGATCAATGGATTCCTATATTACAGACTCGGTTGACTTTATCACTGTGCTGAACACTGTGGATACAATTGAGGAGGAGGACATACTGGTCACCATGGACGTAAGAAGCCTCTACATGGTTATTCTGCAATCTGGTGGATTAAAGGCTGTTGCATCAGCCATGGCACGTTCTCCGTATATGTAGGTCCACCCATGTTTAAAATTAAACTATTTCCGATTTGAATGCACATTCTACCAATAACTCATGGGGACGGCTATGGGGTTGAATATGGCCCCATCTTATGCTAGCATCTATATGGAGCACTATGAGCGGGACATCATGAATATATATAACCATGGAATGGTAAAACACTACGAAAGATGCATAGATGA
This sequence comes from Bombina bombina, assembly GCF_027579735.1. Taxonomy (NCBI): domain Eukaryota; kingdom Metazoa; phylum Chordata; class Amphibia; order Anura; family Bombinatoridae; genus Bombina; species Bombina bombina. The sequence goes on along the minus strand of NC_069504.1, from coordinate 208,785,146 downwards.
TGTCTTCTTCATATGGCAGGGTCCAGAAGATACACTGGTAGATCGGGTTACACAGCTGAACACACAGGAATCTCCAATCAAATTTGAACTCAAATATGACAGGAATTGTATTGACTTCCTTGACCTTAGGGTTTACAAAAAACAAGGTAAACTCTTCACAACTTTATACACGAAACTAACAGATCGAAATTCGATACTTGAAGCATCTAGCGATCACCCTCCACATACCCAGAAGGCAATTATTAAATCTCAAATGATTAGGGTGTTGCATAACAACACTGAAACGATCAACCGTTTGATGACTGACAAGTTCCTACAAAGGGGCTATAAGATGGACCTTATAGAAAGGGTAATATGAGAGGTTATAACCCAAGAAGGTCAACGGGACAACCAAGCAGGGAACGAGAAGAAGAGCAGGATGGTCTTCACTACCACGTATAACAAAGGAAAGAAGAAACTGGCAGAGACCATAAGAAACAGATGGGAGATCCTTGAAACTGACACAACCCTGCCCTTTGGACAAATGGAACCCCCAATTATGGGGTACAAATGTGGTAGGAGTTTGAGGGACTTACTCATGTCCATGGATCCACAGCAAAGCTACATGAAGCAACAGTGGCTCAAGACCAGGAAAACTGGCTGTTTCAGATGCTCAGGCTGCACTACTTGTAATGGCATGATTCCATGTAAAGTCTTCCGAAACCCACACACAACTCAAAAATATACAATTAGACACTTCATTACATGTACGACAAGTCATGTAGTGTACCTGCTCAGCTGCTGCTGTGGTCAGTTCTATGTGGGCAAAACGACTGACAATGCACGACTCAGGATGGCTAACCACCGCTCAGCGATTCGGAGTGCACTGTACAAGGGGGTTTCTGACCAACCAGTGACGAGGCACTTCTTATTGACCAAACACAAAGTAACTGATCTGAGGTTTATCTTGATAGACCATGTTCCACCCATTAAACAGGGAGGGGATCATGACAGAACATTACTCCAAATGGAATCAAGATGGATACATCAGCTTGGTACCCTTTATCCTAAAGGCCTGAATATGTCTATGATTGGCATTGCTTCCTCTTAAATGACTGTGGATGGGTAAGTGACCATGATATACTTAATGTTGAACTGGATTCTGGGAGGTTTAACCAGTGGGTGTCACATGTCATAGTGTGACACACACTAGGTTGAGCCAACCCAGTTTCTAACGTGAGGCACGGTGACCAGTGGGTTTCACATGCAATAGTGGGATACACAACAGGTTAGGCCTGATTAAGCATTTGATGCACATGGAAGTCCCTATCTGGCACACCTATATGAGAATAACACAGTAAGGGGCTTGTCATATTATTACATGGCATATGGATAGGGTACTTTGGCCTAATACTGGAATGGATGATATAACTACCAATGACTATGATCTATTGACTTATTCTTTGAACATTCCAGATGCTTTTTTTCATATGGGGACAATTAGTGGTCTGATGCTTTTATGTATAAACCTTGTTTGCCACTTATAACAGGGGACCGATGATATAACTGATTGAGGTCTTACTGTATGAGTATACCCACACTCAGGCACGAGGTAGTTGGGTGTTTTAACGGTTGTTATTTGTTGTAATACACACATCCACAGTGATAGAGGTATATTGGGGAGATGTTAATATTTTGAATGCATAGGTGGGTATATTTAAGTATGCACCGTGACTATATGACATAGAGATGCATGGCGGACATATACATGGACTGGGGTATAAGATATATATACATAGAACTTTGCAAGCCCTAAACAAATTTAGTATTTGATATGAGGAGACAGAGGAATCAGGGGCCCCAATCCATTGACTTTCTAAATGACTCTAATAACTAGGATGCTACTTTTTGTTACATTTCTCACAGGACGCCCTATACACACTTATTTCTACACACATATTAAGCTCCTCTAGAACACTATACCTCCATATGGCAATGTTTACACTATTATATTAAACCCGTTGTGCTTATATCTCTTTCTGATGTCATCTAACTGAATGCTAGCAGAGATGCAGATTTGGCCATTTAACAGGGCAAGTTCTAGGGACTCTATATACTGCTCTGCAGCACTTTGAAACACTGAGATGTAAGATAGTCTGTGCAGCCCTGTGAACACTTTGGCTGCGCACAGCACTTACGCCCAGTCGCTGACGTCACCCTCCTATGCAAATTAGCCATGCGGTCTGACAAGGAACGCTGCAGATGTCGGAGGTCAACTCTCTGCGCCTGTTTTTCAAAAAACAACTATGACTGTTGCTTAGCCACATATTATGTTCCGACCAAGCAATCACTGACTAACATCTAATAGTGAGTACATAAAAGTAACATAAGTGAAACAGTGATGACAAAAGATGCATTAGCGTAAGAACGATAGCATAGGAATAAGCCAACTTTGTCATAATATTCTAGAACGTTGATCTGTGTAATTATTTGCCTGCTCTGTGACTTTATTAACGGTGCGGTTGATTTACATGAATCTGGGGATTTATAAACTAAGAAAATGTTAATAGAAATACCAGCAACTGCTCATATGAATTAATCCTGACGATGTACTGATAATCTGGTAGCTGCTGTTGATATGTATGTACACATATATGGATATAGATTCACTGTATATAGGTTTCATTATATATTACACTGGTATATTGGCTTGTGATACTACTATCATTAATTATGGATCTATTTTTGGTTTGTTTTATATGTGTATTTTTAAGATAGGCATTATGTATATACACATGTTAATACATATGATTATAAGCTGAGACTTAGAGGAATATGTGGGGTTGTTACTATGACAACACAGTTTTGGCGCAATTCTCACTAAATGTTTGATGGGTGGGGCTTAGTAACTTTATATTGCACAGTGTACACTTGTATGTTTGTTCTTGTCTGAGGAAGGGGTCTGTGGACCCCAAAATGTTACCACAATAAAAGTATTTATATCTGAAATCCAGCGAGTGCAGTCCTTTACTGGAATTGACTATATATATATATATATATATATATATACACACACTGTATAAAGACATACAATATACCCATAATCCCCCAGCTCAAACAGGTTTATTATTTACTAGTTGGTAAACCTACCCAGAGGGCAGTCTATATGTTGTAAATACATTAAAAATAAACAAAGTCCCCCCTAACAGAAAAACCCCCACCCACCAAACCCCCCAAAATAATAAAAAAACTAACACTAATAAACCTAATCTACCCATTGGCATTTGTATGAGCATTGCGCTTAAAAGAGCATTTAGCTCTTTTTCACTGTTCTTCATAGGGCATTCAGCTCTTTTCCAAGTGCCCAAAATAACCCTAAGTTAAAAAATAAAAAATAAACATTCCTATATGCTGAATTTGGATCATGTGTTTATTATTTTTTGTAATGTTAGCCTTTTTTATTTTTTGTAATTAGATTAATCTAATGTAATTTTTTTTGTATATTTTATTGTAAGATAGTTTATTTTTATTGTAATTAAGGGGTTAAATTTAGGGGAGGTTAGGGGGCTTAGTCATTAAATTATTTTTTTGCGTTGTGGGGGTTGGCAGTTTAGGAATTAATAGGTAAATTAGGTTTAATGTGTCGTGGGGGTAGGCAGTTTAGGGGTTAATAGATGTATTAGGTAGTTTGCGATGTTGGGGTTTGCGGATTTAGGGGTTAATAATTTTATTAGGTAGTTGTTTTTTTCTTTAATACTTTGTGCGGGCGGTTAGTTTATTTTTGTCTTAATACTTCATATGGGCAGGCTATTTTTTTTTTTTTAAAATAGGTATTGCGGGCGCTTAGTGTTTTTTTTTAATACTTATGGCGTGCGGTTATTTTATTAATACTTATTGCATGCGGTTAAGTGTTTTTTTCATACTTATTGCGGGCATTATTTTTTTTTTGTAATGCTCCGTTTGCCTTCGCTGCATCCCGGTGGATTCTGAAAATGGCAGGGTGGTGAAAGAATCCACTTCGCTGCATCCAGGTGAATTCTTTTGACTGCGTAACAAGATTTTAAGGGCTACACTTAACAAGGAGTGAAATCTGCTTTAGAGGCCTTGCAGAGTGGGCTTATAAGACTGCTTACTACAAGTTAAGAAACGGTCATCCTAAGAGGTGGCAGAGATAAAATAACTCAAACTCATTCATTCAGGGTGATTAACTTGCTCTGTTCTCGTGCGACCAAGCTGGAGCTTTATCTAATTTAAGGTTATTTATTGCATTCAAAACTTCAGCTTCCTTAATGACCATAGGGTGCTTCCTGCTCACCATAATCACTTAACTACAGATTCCCTAGTTGGAAACCATGTCTGCCAATACATTTATCAATGTGGTCATAAGTTTCAGTTCACACATGTAAATTATATTGTCAGTCACTACTGTCTAAACCTGTGTTTCCCAAACGCAGTCCTCACGTACCCCCAACAGACCAGGTTTTCATTATAGCTGAACTAGTGCACAGGTAAAATAATCAGCTGATGGGTGAGAGCAGGTTAGTAACCATTTGACTTTCATGTCCCTGCTCTAACAGAGATCTGCTCTAACAGAGATTTTACATTAAGTAGGAAAAAATTGATTTCATAGAGAAGTATCTTTTTATTGTATTTAAAAAGTCATTTGTAAAAAAAAATGATAGATAAACTGAGGAAAAAAACTGCATTTAGCTCACACTCTTTGCAATGATATTCGATTCTATTTAAAACCTTTTGCTTTTTTCATACAAGTGTGACATACAATTTACTAATTAACATGCATTATCATGAATGTTGAAAATACAATAACTACTCAGATGTACAGTATACTCTTTAAAAACTCTAAAAAAAATATGTATCAAATTCACTTTTTTTGGGGGGGGGGGGGGGGCCCTGTGGTTTCTAGTTACACCTCTGCTCAAAACATCTACCTAGGTATCTCTTCCACAACACCTCATGCACTTTTCTTCGCTTACACATGCCCAGCACTCCACCAGCCTCATGCTTTTATTTTGTGGACTAGTTGCATTACTTAAGTTGTGCAGTTTTATATCATTTTCTTGGGTTACACTGGCCGTATCAGTTTGATAGTATAGTTGTGATTATTTTGCATTTTTTTAAATTTTGTCATGAAAATGCCTTCCTTACACAAGCCTATGGTAAGTTCCTAATTTGTGGTCTGTAGTAGCCATGGAGTTAAGCAAATACATATGTTTAGTATCTATGTGTTCGAGACATGGGGTATTAAAAATGATAGCAAACTTCTGTAAGATTATGTCAGTCTATCCAGAGCTTAGAAAAGCAAAAAATGTAGCACTAATGATGCTGATTGAATGTTCATTTGCCCTTTATTCACCATGGATATGAAATTAGTAAAGGCGAGTGTAAGATAACCTCTCTAGGAGTTGAGCTTTATTTTAAATAAATAAAAAAAAATATCAAGGCAAATATCATTAATTAAGTTCTTTTTTGCACTTGCATTGGGGATTAAAGGATTAAATTGGTTGACCTTAAAGGGACATGAAACCCAAAATGTTGCTTTCATGATTTAAATAGAGCATACAATTTTGAACAACTTTCCAATTTGCTTAAGTTATCTAATTTACTTTGTTCTTTTATATCTTTTGTTGAAAAACATACCTAGCAGGCTCAGTAGCAGCAACGCTTATTGGTGGATGAACATATATACCTCTTGCCAGTGGCTCACCTGATGCATTCAGCTAGGATCCAGTAGTGCATTGCTGCTTCTTCAACAAAGGATACAAAGATAATAAAACAAATTTGACAATAGAAGTAAAAAATAATTGAAGGAAAAAGAAAAGGAAAATAGAAGGAAAGGTGTTTAAAATTATATTCTCCAAATAGTGTAATATTTATACTAACAACTTTTTTTTTTTTTTTTTTTAAATATTTGTTTTTATTATTAAAGGTCGAAATGTATAGATACAAAGGAAAAAAGAGAAAAAAAGACAACAAGAATACAACTGTATCATTTGGAGCTTATATAAAAGATTAATAAAGAGAGAAGAATAACAATCCGACATTTAAACACAAATCATATACTTTTACATATTTAGCTTTTCTCTCTTTATCACAGTAATCATTAATACAAAGCTTAACCTAATTCAGTATTAATCATGCAGCAAAATCATTTTATATTACAACGAAAAATAACAAAGCAAATTTATGGTTACATTTACCATTACTAATAGTCCAATTTATTCTTTTCACAAATTCAACCTTTAGTTTATTAAAAAAGGTGGAACCACCTAAAAATCGTTTATCAAATTCCTGACGTGAAGAGTTTGGGGGGAAGGGGAGGACAAAAAAAAAAAAAACCGCTAAAACCCATTGCCTATTCTTCAGTATCTTGAGTCATATTCTCTAGTGGAAGTAACAACTGATTCTGTATATTAGTATTCTTATATTGTCTAACAAAATCTATCCATTTTAGAATAAATTTATTTTGTTGCCATTCAGAATTGATTACATTATCAAATTGTTCTATTATATTTTGCGTTTGCAGTAGAAATGTTAAATTATTTATAGTAGGTGTCCTTTTCTGATTCCAATTTTTAAGGATAAGGTATCTCCCGCTCAAAATTACTGTATTAAAAAAGACTCTATTTATCAATTTATCAGATGTGTCCAATAGGAAGATTATATGTTGTAATTCTATTAAACATTTTGTGGCTGTCACTTTAGTTAACCAAAATTGTACGCGTTTCCAAAACTGGTTAACTTTTGGGCAGCTCCAAAACACGTGGATTAAGTCAGCATCAGCTGAACAGCAGCGAGGGCACACCTTTAATCCTCGTGACAACCATTTATTTATTCTAGCTGGTTTAAAATATATTCTATATACGAGTTTTATGTGAATTTCTCGCCAATTTGCCGCAAGTGTGGCCTCACCTAGAAGGGTTATGTTTTACTTGATCTTCATTCAAGTTTGGGAGCACTACTTGCCTTTTTGAACATATCTGAGCAATATTCAGTTCCCCTGTCTTACTAATGATCATATTATACCAAAACTTAATAGAGCGTTTACCTGCCTTAAATAATGCTAGCCCCATTTTCACTCCTGAGTGACTCCATGGCATCTTATTGTCTTCTATAGCTTTGAGAAAACAGTGCCTAACTTGAAGGTATGCAAAAAAATCCACATTCTGTAAATGAAAAGATTCTTTGAGTCTTTCAAATGACATTATATTTTGTGATTCAGATTCTCTGAGTTGTACTAAATAAATAAGCCCTACACTGACCCAATTCCTAAATACTTGATTACTTACACCAGGGAGAAAACGTGGATCACCTCTAATAGGGAGTAAATCTGAAATATAAGGATCACAATCCAATCTACGTCGTATGTCCTGCCATGCAATTATAATATGGTATAGTGATTGTTTATTTTTTATTCTCTTTGGGATCTCTTTTTTAGGGCAGCGTAAAAGCGCGTTCAGAGAGAGGGGGTATACTAAGTTTTGTTCTGTATCAATAAATGCAATATAGCTCCCTCCCGTAACCCAATCCATTGCAATTTTTGCAAGACATACACTATTATATATGGCAAAGTTAGGTAATGCCAACCCACCATATTGTCTTAGTTGTGATAATTTATACAGTGACATTCGTTTAGCACCCTTCCCCCATATAAAACGTCTCATTAGTTGATCCAAGCGATTAAGGTTCTTTTTTTATATAATTATAGGGATATTTTGCATCAAGTATAGGAGCTTGGGTAAGACAATCATCTTAACTAAGTTAATTCTCGCAGTGGTTGAGAGTGGGAAAATATCCCATTTCGTCAGCTCAAATTTAATTTTCGCAAATAAAGGTAGGTAATTCAAACTGTACCAGTCTTCTGGGGTAACACTAATCTGAATTCCTAGATATGTGATAAATTGCGTTGATACTTTAAAAGGGGGTGTATATTGATTCTGATGGTATTTACTCAGCCAAAGGAGTTCTGATTTAGATATATTAATTGTGTAACCTGAAAAAGAACCAAAATCCGCTATAATTTCTAAGATTTTGGGAATTTCCTTCTGGGCGTCCTTTAAAAATAAAATCAGGTCATCTGCATATAATAAAAGTTTAACAGGGATATTGCCTATCTTAATCCCCCTAGACTATCTCTTAAGGTAACTGCGAGGGGTTCAATTGCTAAATTAAAGAATAGTGGTGAAATTGGACATCCCTGTCGTGTTCCAGAAGAGATAGGGAAAGGTCTAGTATCTGAACCATTAAAATAGAAGTTGCATTAGAATATAAGGCACGAATACATTCAAGAAACTGGTCTTTAAACCCAAAATTAATCATAGATTGAAATAAATGGTCCCAGATAATGAAATTGAACGCTTTGTGAGCATCAACCGCTAGAATAGCGGAATTTTGTTCGATCTTATTTTTAGCATCTGAGAGGGAGTCTATTAAAAGAAAGATTTTACGTATATTTGCTGAAATATTTCTTTTAGCCATAAAGCCGACCTGGTCTACATGTATTAACGGACTCATAATTAACTTCAATCTGTCTGCTAAAATAGCAGTAAATAATTTGTAGTCGGAGTTCAATAATGATATTGGACGATAGGAGTCTATTGATTCAGGATCTTTCCCTTTTTTTAGAAGCAAAATTATTTTTGAAACTGCAAAATTAGGTGATGGAATCTTATGATTAATTAAGTAATCATTAAATAAATCCGTAAGTACGCCTGTTACTTCATTTTTCAGGATTTTATAGAATTCTGCCGGTAGGAGGTCAGGTCTGGCAGCTTTATCTAATTTAAGGTTATTTATTGCATTTAAAACTTCAGCTTCCTTAATTGGTGCATTCAGTTTTTCTAAGTCTTCTGTCGAAAGTTTAGGTAATGTAATTTTTTCCCAGAAATCCTGTTTATTTTTTAAATTAATATCCGATACTGAGTATAAATCCTTAAAGTATTTGTAAAATTCTGCTTTAATTGTATCAAGATTCAATCGGCTAGATTTAGAGTTCTGCGGCCAAAGGGGTGCGTTAGCTATGCTGGCTTTTTTTCCCCCGCACCTTTTAAATACCGCTGGTATTTAGAGTTCACAGAAGGGCTGCGTTAGGCTCCAAAAAGGGAGCGTAGAGCATATTTACCGCCACTGCAACTCTAGATACCAGCGTTGCTTACGGACGCGGCCAGCTTCAAAAACGTGCTCGTGCACGATTCCCCCATAGGAAACAATGGGGCTGTTTGAGCTGAAAAAAAACCTAACACCTGTAAAAAAGCAGCGTTCAGCTCCTAACGCAGCTACATTGTTTCCTATGGGGAAACACTTCCTAAGTCTGCACCTAACACTCTAACATGAACCCCGAGTCTAAACACCCCTAACCTTACAATTATTAACCCCTAATCTGCCGCCCCCGCTATCGCTGACCCCTGCATATTATTATTAACCCCTAAACTGCCGCTCCGTACACCGCCGCCAGCTACGTTATCCCTATGTACCCCTAATCTGCTGCCCCTAACATCGCCGACCACTATGTTATATTTATTAACCCCTAATCTGCCACCCCCGCTATCGCTGACACCTGCATATTATTATGAACCCCTAATCTGCCGCTCCGTACACCGCCGCAACATACATTACAGTTATGTACCCCTAATCTGCTGCCCCTAACACCGCCGACCCCTATATTATATTTATTAACCCCTAATCTGCCCCCCACAACGTCGCCGCCAGCTACCTACAATAATTAACCCCTAATCTGCCGACCGGATCTCGCCGCTACTATAATAAATGGATTAACCCCTAAAGCTATGTCTAACCCTAACCCTAACACCCCCTAACTTAAATATAATTTAAATCTAACGAAATAAATTAACTCTTATTAAATAAATTATTCCTATTTACTAAATACTTACCTGTAAAATAAATCCTAATATAGCTACAATATAAATTATAATTATATTGTAGCTATTTTAGGATTAATATTTATTTTACAGGCAACTTTGTATTTATTTTAACCAGGTACAATAGCTATTAAATAGTTAATAACTATTTAATAGCTAAAATAGTTAAAATAATTACAAAATTACCTGTAAAATAAATCCTAACCTAAGTTACAATTAAACCTAACACTACACTATCAATAAATTAATTAAATACAATATCTACAATTATCTACAATTAAACCTAACACTACACTATCAATAAATTAATTAAATACAAATACCTACAAATAACTACAATTAAATAAACTAACTAAAGTACAAAAAATAAAAAAGAACTAAGTTACAAAAAATAAAAAAATATTTACAAACATTAGAAAAATATTACAACAATTTTAAACTAATTACACCTACTCTAAGCCCCCTAATAAAATAACAAAGACCCCCAAAATAAAAAAATGCCCTACCCTATTCTAAATTAAAAAAGTTCAAAGCTCTTTTACCTTACCAGCCCTGAAAAGGGCCATTTGCGGGGCATGCCCCAAATAATTCAGCTCTTTTGCCTGTAAAAAAAAACATACAATACCCCCCCCAACATTTACAACCCACCACCCACATACCCCTAATCTAACCCAAACCCCCCTTAAATAAACCTAACACTAAGCCCCTGAAGATCTTCCTACCTTATCTTCACCATGCCAGGTTCACCGATCCGTCCACAGAAGTCTTGATCCAAGCCTCCGAAATCTTGATCCAAGCCCAAGCGGGGGCTGAAGAGTGACGTCCATCCTCCGGCTGAAGTCTTGATCCAAGCGGGCAGAAGAGGACATCCGGACCGGCAAACATCTTCATCCAAGCCGCATCTTCTATGTTCTTCAATCCGATGACGACCGGCTGATCTTCAAGACCTCCAGCGCGGCTCCATCCATCTTCACCGACGTCCCTTTAAGGGACGTCATCCAAGATGGCGTCCCTCGAATTCCGATTGGCTGATAGGATTCTATCAGCCAATCAGAATTAAGGTTGGAAAATTCTGATTGGCTGATGGAATCAGCCAATCAGATTCAAGTTCAATCCGATTTGCTGATCCGATCAGCCAATCAGATTGAGCTCACATTCTATTGGCTGATCGGAACAGCCAATAGAATGCGATCTCAATCTGATTGGCTGATCGGATCAGCCAATCGGATTGAACTTGATTCTGATTGGCTGATTCCGTCAGCCAATCAGAATTTTCCTACCTTAATTCTGATTGGCTGATAGAATCCTATCAGCCAATCGGAATTCGAGGGACGCCATCTTGGATGACGTCCCTTAAAGGAATCGTCATTTGTCGGGAAGTCGTCGGTGAAGATGGATGTTCCGCGTCGGCGGGATGAACATGGATCCGGAAGAAAGAAGATTGAAGATGCCGTTGATAGAAGACTTCAGCCAGATCATGGACCTCTTCAACTCCCGCTTGGATGAAGACTTCAGCCGGATCATGGACATCTTCAGCCCCCAGCTTGGGCTTGGATCAAGACATCGGAGCCAGGGCGGATCGGTGTGATACCCGGCGAGGTGAAGATAAGGTAGGAAGATATTCAGGGGCTTAGTGTTAGGTTTATTTAAGGGGGGTTTGGGTTAGATTAGGGGTATGTGGGTGGTGGGTTGTAATGTTGGGGGGAGGGGGGTATTGTATGTGTTTTTTTTACAGGCAGAAGAGCTGAATTCTTTGGGGCATGCCCCGCAAAGGGCCCTTTTCAGGGCTGGTAAGGTAAAAGAGCTTTGAACTTTTTTAATTTAGAATAGGGTAGGGCATTTTTTTTATTTTGGGGGGGCTTTGTTATTTTATTAGGGGGCTTAGAGTAGGTGTAATTAGTTTAAAATTGTTGTAATATTTTTCTAATGTTTGTAAATATTTTTTTATTTTTTGTAACTTAGTTCTTTTTTATTTTTTGTACTTTAGTTAGTTTATTTCATTGTATTTATTTGTAGGTATTGTATTTAATTAATTTATTGATAGTGTAGTGTTAGGTTTAATTGTAGATAATTGTAGGTATTGTATTTAATTAATTTATTGATAGTGTAGTGTTAGGTTTAATTGTAACTTAGGTTAGGATTTATTTTACAGGTAATTTTGTAATTATTTTAACTAGGTAACTATTAAATAGTTATTAACTATTTAATAACTATTGTACCTGGTTAATATAATTACAAAGTTGCCTGTAAAATAAATATTAATCCTAAAATAGCTACAATATAATTATAATTTATATTGTAGCTATATTTGGGTTTATTTTACAGGTAAGTATTTAGCTTTAAATAGGAATAATTTATTTAATAAGAGTTCATTTATTTAGTTAGATTTAAAGATTTACGGAGCAGCAGATTAGGGGTTAATAATAATATGCAGGGGTCAGCGATAGCGGGGGCGGCAGATTAGGGGTTATTAAATATAATATAGGGGTCGGCGATGTTAGGGGCAGCAGATTAGGGGTACATAGGGATAACGTAGCTGGCGGCGGTGTATGGAGCGGCAGATTAGGGGTTAAAAAATTTTAATAGAGTGGCGGCGATGTGGGGGGACCTCGGTTTAGGGGTACATAGGTAGTTTATGGGTGTACTTTAGAGTACAGTAGTTAAGAGCTTTATAAACCGGCGTTAGCCCAGAAAGCTCTTAACTACTGACTTTTTTCTGCGGCTGGAGTTTTGTCGTTAGATTTCTAACGCTCACTTCAGCCACAACTCTAAATACCGGCGTTAGAAAGATCCCATTGAAAAGATAGGATACGCAAATGGCGTAGGGGGATCTGCGGTATGGAAAAGTCGCGGCTGCAAAGTGAGCGTTAGACCCTTTCCTGACTGACTCCAAATACCAGCGGGCGGTAAAAACCAGCGTTAGGAGCCTCTAACGCTGGTTTTGATGGCTACCGCCCAACTCTAAATCTAGCCAAATGTTTTTTTCCCGTCAATATTAAGTGATTTAATGTGGTGAATCTGTTTCCTTACTCTTACAAATCTAGCTAATAGCTTCCCTATTTTATTTCCAAATCTGTAAAATCTATTTTTATTCTTTAGCTCTTGAATAGCGATTTTTTGTAGAGAAAAAACTTCCTATTCTTGCTTAGCCTTCACGTAGTTTTGTCAGTTGATCTGAGTGTGGGATGCAATATATGCATTGTATTTATTTTTTAAGTGATTTGAGATTTCAGTCTCTCTTAAATATAGTTTTTTCTTAAATCTAATATCATATTTTTTAATTTCTCCTCTGGCGACTGCCTTGGCAGTTTCCAAGAAGATCTCTTTCTTAGTCATGTATGCTTTATTCTGTTGAACATATTCATGTCATATAGCAAATGAGTCGATTTCTAAATTCCATGTTATGTGCTAAATAGCGCGGAAAGCCATAGCTCTTAGCTGGATCATACCTACCTGTTTCCCACCTTATCTCTAAAGATAGCGGGGCATGATCTGATATAGTAAAGTTATCTATTTGTGCTTTAATATCTAAATTAATAATTTTATCTGAACCTAAAAAAAAATCTATCCGTGAGAATGTCCGATATTTTTTAGATTCACATGAGAATTCTCTACTGTTAGGATATAGCAATCTCCAGATACCTTTAATATTTAATGCACTAGCAAATACTTTGAGAATCCTAGAGGATTTTTTTTTATATCTGTTTAGTTTTATTTCCTATTGTCTGTAATCTATCAATGTTGTTAAAAATCACATTAAAATATCCTGCAACTATAAGGTTCATATTTATGGAATCAGGTAATTTTAATTTTAATTTTTCCCAGAATTTTACATCTGGCACATTTGGTCCATAAACGTTACACAGCGTGAGCATACGTGAGTTTATTAGAATTTTCAAAATAATAAATCGTTCCCCTGGATCTATCTCATGCCCTATAATTTGATATTCTAAGTTTTTGCTAAGTAAAACTGCAACCCCCCTTTTACGTGTGGCACATGGGGTATAAATAACTTCATTAACCCAGTTAGATTTAAGTTTCTTGTGTTCTAATTCAGTCAGATGAGTTTCTTGTAAAAGTGCAATGTCTACTCTTTTATTTTTAAGATATGGCAAAATCCTTTTTCTTTTAATTGGGCTAGTGATCCCTCCCACATTCCAAGAAATTAATTTTAAAGTTGCCATTTATAATTTATTCCAAATCACCAAACCAACAAACAGGGGAGAGAAAAAAAATAAAATAAAAAATTGCCCTCCTTATCCCGCCATCTAACCTGGTCTTTGTCATTAATAGAGCAAAAATATTTAGGGTAACATGAATTATATTTGTTTTTGACCATCTTGTCATTTTTTCCAGTCTCTTACCCTTAGTTATTTTATTTATTTTAGAGGGGTAGACAAAGTTTGTCCAACTTACCATACTAACGACTACAATTGCTCTAACAAAAAAAAAAGACTATTTTTTGATAATTATTTAGATTGGAATTTGTTCAAAAAGGCCTTAGCTTCTTGAATTGTTTCTAGTGTGATTGTCTCATTTTCCATATAAATCTTAATTTTAGCAGGGTATATTAGATGGGCAGCTAGGCCCATGTTTATCATACTAGTACAAAATGGGCCATGCCTTTTCGTTTTGTAGCCGTCTGAACTGAGTAGTCTTGGAAAATTAAAATTCTGTTATTGTCAATCTCTAAATTTTTCATTTTTCTAAATGCTCTAAGTATTGTTACTTTGTCCTGAAAGTTCAAGTATTTAATTAAGATGGCTCGTTTCTGAATAGTATTTGTCTGGGGCATTTCTTATAAAGCCTACGCGGTGTGCTCTTTCAACAATAAAATTATGTAGTTTAATGTCAATCCCTAAGCTTTGTGGAAGAGTTACCGAAGCAAAGTGTATTAAATCTTGAAAGTTTGTGCTTTCTGTTAGGCCTATTACTTTTAGGTTTTTCCTACGTGACCTGTGTTCTAAATCTTCCAATTTATCGGCTATTTCTGAAATTTTATTTTCATGTTGTTGTATAGAAAATTTTTGTTTAGTCACACTGTCTTCGGTATCTGAAATTCTCATCTCAATTTCTGTGAGTCTAGCTGTGATATTTTTCATTTCTACTGAAAGTGTTGACAGTTCTGTTTTAATATGATCAAATTGGGGTGAAAGAAGCATTGCTACTTGTTTAGAAATTTCTTCTATATCACCTTTAGAAATATTTACAGTAGTCATTTCAGACCTGATCGCTAATAGTCTCAATACTATGTCTAGGCTTTCTATCTTTGGATTTTGCTGGCATTGCGTGCGTTATAGGTGCTAAATATTTACCCATACTAACAACTTTTTGTTACTCGTGCTATTTAAAATTTGTGAGCTCCATGTGACATTTTTATACCTCCAAAATTAATTAATAAGGAAAATAGATCATTTTCCTTCAAAACACTTCAGTCCGTACATACACCTTTGAGACTTCTTCATGGGTCTAACAGCTTCCATCACAATTAGATTCAGGCACACCCCAGTGCTGTTCTGTACTGTATACTGCTACCAGGCAACTCTAAGTGAACTTAAAGCAGCATTTTGAGACTGTAATATAATATCTTTGATTATGTGTAGTAAAAAATCTTTGCATTAAGAATTAATGTATTATCAATATTTTCAAAACTCACCTAGTATATTAATTTATTGAAAAATAGTTTTGTTAAAAGGTGTTTATAGTCTCTTTAATTTGTACACAATTTAATACACTCCAGCAGGGAAATTCATCACTGGGAACACATTAAAGGGAAGAACATTTTAGAGTACACTGTCCCTTTAAATTGTTAGCTCAGGAAATACTATATGAAGAATCTAAAGCAGTGTTTTTCAACTCCAATCCTCTGGGCATACTGATGGGCCAGATTTCCAAGATATCTGAACTAGAACACAATTAAAATAATCAGCTGGTAACCATGGTTACTTGCCGGCTTTTACCCATCTTCTGCTTTTTTAATTGGTGCTCTAGTTTAGATATAAAAAAAATCTCGCCTGTTAGTGTGCCTTGAGGACAGTTGGCAGTGGACTCTTTCTCAACTATGAATCACAGACACCTCTCTTTCTACAACAAAGGCCCAGATTACAAATGTAGTGCTATTGATAGCGCAGAGTGCGATACCATTATCGCTGTACCTTGCTTAAATTAGTGCACAAATTGAAATTAGTCAATGGTAAAACTGACCAGAGAAGGTTTAATGCAGCCGACATTCCTTTAGTGTTCATATTGCACTAAGGCAAAGGACAAGTCCCTGCGAGCCCCATAGCAAGGCTTGT